>NW_008360015.1:1271302-1280739 GCF_000622305.1 Nannospalax galili | reverse complement strand
TCTTTGTGAGTTTGAGGCCAGCCTGGTCTACATAGTGAGTACCAGGCCAGCTGGGGCTACAAGGAGACCCTGTCTAAAAAAAAAAAAAAAAAAGTATCTCAGGTAGTCCAAGCTGGTCTGAAACTCACTATGTAGCTGAGGATGACCTTGAATTCCCAATCATTCTGCTTTTAACTTTGTAGTACCCAGATTATAGGCACCTGTCACCACACCTAGCTCTTTTGACTCTTACAAAACTGTTCCTTTTCTAACTACCATAAGGTCATCAAGTCACTATACTTCCTTAGCCTACTCACAGCCACCCACCCTAGCTAGTCCAGACTAGGCAGGTCACCTCCACCCAAACCCAGCTGCAGAGCCGTCTCTAGGCAGGTGTCAGACTGCTGGAAAACCCAGCTTAAAAACTACCTGAGGCTGGTCTGCTGCCCTCAGCCAGCAGCTGTCCCAGGCACAGGTGGCCAGGACCCTGGGCCTAGAACTTCCAGAGTGGTTGGCAGAAGGCCAGGTAGCTCTGGCCTACTGCAGTGCTTCTAGGCTTCACTCTGCCTCTTCCTCTGCACAGCTGTCTCTGTAAAATTCTAAGAAACACTGGTCTGCATGTTCCAGTTAGAAAATGTCCTATGAAGCTGGACATGGTGGCACACACCTTTAATCCCAGCACTTGGGAGGCAGAAGCAGGCAGATCTCTGTGAGTTCAAGGCCAGCCTCATCTATATAGCAAATTCCAGGCCAGTGGGGGGTACAGGGAGACCCTGTTTCAAGACCAAAAAAAGAGAAGAAAGAAAATATCCTATGAAAACTGGGCATAATGCTGCACAACTGTAACCTCAGCATTCGGGAGGTAAGGCAGGAGGATCAGAAGTAAAAGGTTATCCTCAGCTACATATCAAGTTGGAGGTCAGCCCGAGCTACATGAGACCTTGACTCAAAAGACAAAAGGACAGAAGGAAGAAAAAAGATGTCCTACAAAAGGTCACAAGGAGCTGCTGAAAAACTGCCCTATCAGGGTCCTGGGAGCTTGGAAAGAAACCAGGGGCCTCAGGACCACCAATGCCCAAGAAAAGAGCCAGGAGCCCCTGCCAGGCTGCTCCCCTGAGGAGCAAAGAGGCAAGGTAGGAGCAGAGCCCAGTGGCTGCAGGAGGCACTGATCATACCCTGGGGTGCTTGGAAGTACCTGGGCCTCAGTACCCTGGGGTGCTTCAGAAATACTGTGCCAGGGTATGAAAGGTTTGGCAGCTCGCCATGTTGCCCTGCATCTTATCCACAGGAGTATCCCATCTCCCAGTGACCCTCCCAGAGGTCACTGCTGTCCTCTGGGGCCAAGCCTTCAAGAGCAGAAACCCCAACCCCCATGTCCTTTCCCCTCAGTGCACCATCTAGAGCCCATAACTCAGCTGTACAACTGGAGGGAGCCCAGGATCCCAAGCTGTTCCTCTGACCTCTCCCTGCCCCATACTGCCTGATGCACAATTCCCAGCAGTAGGCATACCCAGCTGTCTTGGCCTAACACTTCAACTTCTAAGCCTGCAGCTGTGCTTAGAACTTGAAGAGCAAGGGAGAGCCATGGTAGACCTAGTCCCATTGGACTTCTAAGCACTAGGACAGCTCATATGCTAAGTCTTCACATTCCTGGGGTTTCCTGCAACCCCTCACCTTCTCCTGCCACAGCTTGGAGCTAGCAGTGCAATCCTCTGCTGACCCCGCAATCATAAATACAGGACACCCCACCCCTTGCCTGCCCACCACTCACCCCACTGTGCCTCGGAGAAGAACAGCACTGTTCTTTTAATTACACCTCCAAGTCACCTGAGGAGGTGTGGACATCTCCCAGCAATGAAGAGTCTGAGACCCAAGACCCACAAATCCTCATCCCATAAAAACAACTTGAACTGATGTTCTGAGCAGACTTCAATGGACCAGAGGGACTGGGAGGAAAGACCTGCTCCAGGCCCTTTGCCTTTGGTCCCAGCATGGGAACTTAGGTCATACCTTCCAGCCTCTGCTCTTATCCCACAATTGCAAATGCCCAAAGCTCTGAAAGCAGAACTTTTACAAAGTCTGGAGCAAGCTCAACCTGGCTGCAGCATGACCTAACCCACGTGGGGCTGTTTACAGTCTTAATGTATTCAACTTAACATGAAGATTCCCATCCTGCTGCAGAAATACTAACATTTTAACTCCAGTTCTGCCCCGGACTTCAAAGGGAGTATTGGCCTAAGTTTGAATTTTAAAAGCCAACATGTGATTTCAAAAACACAATGTGGCCTCTAAGCCAATCTATATTCTGCAAAATTTCCCACAGGCTATCGGGGGGCTAGGGGGGCAAGGAACAGCTGCTGCTGCCCCCAGCCAACATCTCCAGCCTCCAAAATGACCACCAACTCTGCCAGGGACAAGCTTCAACTCTCAACTGGCTCAGAGCCCAAACCTGGGCCTCCTGGCTATGCCTGATAGCTCCTCCCCAACCCTTGACAGGTCACAGGGGGAGAGGAAAGAGTATGGAGAATCTGGAAACTGACTAACTTAGCTTTTTAACCCAGAACTCAAGCCTCCCAGAGCAGCCCTGACACCTGTCAGAGCTGGGCCCAGAGGGACAGAAGTGGGCAAGAGGAAGCACAGAGGGGAGGAGCTCTGAGCTGCAGGAGGATACACAGCCCTAAGGGTCCCCAAGCTGAGTACTCAGCAGGGAAGAATTACCCAGACCCCTCTCTGGTGTCCTTATAGCACCCCACCTTACTGGAAGCTCAGGTCTAGCTGCACCTGAGGCCACAGAGCTGTGAGAGGTGTGGCTGGGATTCCAGCCCAGACAGGCTCCCCAGTTTCCAGACCTCCTGCTCTGAAGAGGCCCCCAGGCGGCCCTGAAAGCATCCAGCAACATACAGAAAACTGGAAAGACAGCAACCCCAGGAAAAGGGACCAGAGGGTTTCCTTCACCAGCTGCTGCCTGAAGTTAAGCCCACAACAGGGCCAGATGGTCCCACAATCAACCTCCACTCCAAAAATCATGTCCAGAGGACAGAAGAGCTACCCTGACGTGAACAATTCACTAGGACCTCCCCAAAACAACCAGCCACCTGGGGACAGGTCTCAAAAGCCTGACTGCCAGACACAGCCTCAGGCCTCCTCAGGGGAAAAAGAGTACCCTCAGGCTCCCCAAGACTTAAGCTTTGTCCCACCCCACAATGCCATATCTTCAAGGCCCCAGCCAGGACTGGGAAACAGCACAAGCCTCCTGCAGTCTGCATGCCCTGCCCAGCACACAGCCAGGGAACCAATCTCTCACTTCATGCCAGGCATGGTCAGCACCCTCACCTGTTTCTTCAGCTACAGATGGGGAGAAGCAACCCTTCCCCTACCCACCATTATTAGAAACCTAAGGCTACCATTTCCCCATCTTCTCACAACCCCTCCAGACCTCACCACCTCACGCCTGCTACAGCACCCAAACCCAGCTCTGCCAAAAGGGACTCTCGAAAAGACATCAGCCACCCTTACAGTGATATCCCAGTACTGCAACCAGGGCCTCTGACCAGATCCCAACTCTCCTGGATTTGTTCCTGCATCTCTGGTCCCCTCCAAAACTAAACACCCAATGACAAGAACACAGTTAGTACTTGTGAGGAGCCTGTGCTGGCCAGGCTCTGTACTCACCACAGCACCACACACTGCATGCACAGTCCACCATTCTACTTGTGACCTGTGTTCCCAGGGCACCCTGGTCAGCCTCACCTGCCCTGCACCTAAGACTGCCCATAGCCCCTGGGGCAGGAAAACCCCCACCCACCTCAGAGGCCCAAGGCAGTAGAGCTGCAAGAAGGGCTGGAAGAAGCCCAGCCATGGCCTCTCCCACTGTGGGATGAGAGAATTGCTTCTTGCAAAGTCTATAAAGGGAAGATGGAGTCAGGCTGCTGAACTCCAGCTCAGACAGAATGGCAAAGTGACAAGCGACACAGGCCTCTTATGCCAAGTCTCACTCTAGAGGGAATCACAGACGTGTGACTTGGGCAAATTCCTGCCAAGCCACCAGAGAGGGAAAGGACAGAGCCTGGCAGGCTAGCTCTGGAAATGGAGGAAGTCTGGTCACATGAGAAGCGTCCTGCTTCCCAGCCCTAACACGCCAGACTCGGGCAGACTCAATTCTTTTCAGGGGAACATCTCTGTCCAGACCTAAGGAGCACATACTCTCTCCCCAAAGCAAAGACAGAGCTGGCCACCCATCCTGTGCTGCCCACTCTCCTCACTTCCCATCCTGTCTGCAAGTGGGCACCTCCACACCTAGCGTGACTGCTCTGCAATGAGTGGGACTGGCCTTAGAACCAAGGGCCAGTAGCAGGGGGCACTGTGGAGGGTCTCCAGGGACTCCAGGTGAGCAAGGCCCCAAAGCAGAAGGGCCTTTTCTGCCAGACAGCCTGGACCCTCCCAGCCCAGATAGGAACAGTCTGTGGGGATCTAAGAGTAGTCAGTACTTTAAGGACCAGGCATCCCCAAACTTGTCCCTAGCCTTTTCAGTGCTGGAAGCCCCCATCCAGAGACACAAAAGAAGCCACTAGTTGCCAAAGGAAGGCAGCACTCACAGGATTCCAAGACCTTCCTGAGCGGGCAGAGGGTACAAGCCTGACCTTGTCCCAGATTCTGCCTGACTGGGGAGCCTCATCAGCAGAAGCCTGTAAAATGACACAGCTAGCTTCCCAGGGAGAGGGAAGTGTCAGGGAAAGTGCTCCCCATTTGGACAGCAGCCATGTCCCACAGCGGATGCTCCACAGTCCTGGGGCTCTGGTTGCCTTAGTTCCCAGGTCCAGCAACCACAATTTCCTGCTGCTATTCACCCCTCCCCTCCCCTCTTCCAAGCTCAAGGATCTGCATCAAGAAGAGCTTCCTGGACCACCTCAAGGAAGAAGGCTGGTCCACTAAAAGAGAAAGAACCAGTTGCACCCAGTAGGGCCAGACCTGAATCCAGTGCCCTCCTCCTCTGGCTGCTTGCCAGGCAGAGCAGACGTGAAACCCCAGCCAGGCCCCTTCTGTTCCTGCACTTTTTCTAATCCTCCCTCCCGTCAGCTAGCCCAACACCCCTCCTTAAACTTGAGAGACATTTATGTGCACCCCCATCCACTAGCTGAGCTGAGTGGAGACTAGCAGCATGCAGGGCCCTCTGAGCGGTAGGGACTAAAATCAAAGCCAAAATCCAAGAAGGCTTTTCCATCTCCCACCTCTCCATGCAACTTCCTACCACTCCCAATGGCTCCTCTGCACAAGGGACCCAGTACTGATCCCCAGGACTCAACAAGGTAGGACCACCTCCCACGTGGTCTGAGACTCCCAAAGTCAGAGAACCCCTCTCTGGAGGCAGCCAGCAAATCCACAGTATCAAAAAGCACCTCTACAGTTCCGAGGGAGCAGCTGATTCCTGCCCCTCCCCAGTCCCCAGGCAGGCAATGACCCATCGAGAGTGTCAGAATCCCCAGCTTGGGTTTGTACTAGGGTCTCCAAGTGAGGGCTCTCTCCAGCCCCCAGCCTCCTTTTTACCAGGCACATAGCTCCGAGGTTCCAGTGTCTTGCCCCCATTGGCCATCTCCTGTCTAGTTGCTCCCAGGGCTCTGAACTTCCCTATGGCTCCACTCTGGCCTCAGAGCGACACTTCTGAAATAAAATCTTTAAGTCCAAGCAAAGGTTTCTTAATTCTATCTCTGAGACTTGAACTTCCTCCTCCGACACCCTGCCCTGCTAATTCTGCCTGGCTCCTTACCTGGCCTTGAGTGGCCCAGTGGGTCAAAAGCAGAGACAGTCTTATTTGGAACTTGAACCCTCAAAGCCTGCCCAAAACGAGCGCTGCTACACCTCTGGCCTTACATAAAGTCTCCAGAAAGTTTGTTAGCTCCAGTTTGAGGATATGAAAAAAAAAAAAAAAAAAAACCCACTCTTGCCAGGAACAAAGAACCATGGGGTTTCCTCCTGGGCCAGCTAGTGGCCAGGAGTTGTCAAGCCCTACTCTGCATACTGCCTGCTCACAGCTGTTGCTCTCCTGGCCACTTGAATCCCTCTCTTTTCGACATACCGGCCGGTGGGCTCAGGCCCCCAACACCACCTTAAGAACATTCAACTGCAACCGTAACTTGAGGAAATACATACACACACACACACACACACACACACACACACACACACACACACACACACACACACAAATTTGATTCGCTGTGGGTCCCATAACCAGGGAGGAAAAGACCTGATCATCAGTCTCCATTGTTAACATTCCTGCATCCCACGCACGCACACGGGGTGCCATGCCCCCGAGTGCACTCAACTCTCCTAGGAAAGGGAACCCATCCTTCTGCCGCATAAAAGATATTCAGAGCCAGGGGTGAGTGAACTCACCTTCTACAGCAGCTCCTCGGTGCAGGACACACTGTAAGACGAGCAGGGCGGCGACCCCACCCGTCTCATCCCACCCCCGCTGGTCTTTTGCTAGATCCCGGCATGTGCGTTCTCTGCCACCCCCGGGCTAAGACTTTACCTGCAGACTGGGCAGCCGCCTACCACAACGATAGAGTTGGCAGGATACCGGGTGACCGTTCGACTGTGGATGTTATAGACCCGGGGGTGGCTGGTGGGGATCCCTGTTGGGGAAGGGGGTAGACATCAGCAGAAGGGGACTTGGCAGTCCTCCTCCCTCCCCCAAACCCCACGTTCCTCCCTGCCATCACCCATGCTGAGCGCCTCCACCACTCAAGAGCTAGGTGCAAACCCCGCGGACACAAAGTTCACGGCCACCCCAGCAGGGCCTGGCAGGGAAGGGCGCGCGGGGGCAGCCGCTCCTCCAGCAGGCCCGCGCACCGGGGCAGCGCGGGTCCCCATCCAGAAAGCCCCGAGGGGTCCCCGGCGAGCCCGCGGGCCCACCTGTAACAAGGTAAGGGTAGGGCGGCGGCGGGGGCGCGGTAGGGATGGCCCCGTAGCCGTGCGGGCCACACGCGTAGTCGCCCTGGCCGGCCTCCAGATTGTAGGCGGGTGGTCGCTCCTGCAGCAGCGGCTTGTGGTCCATGGCGGCCCTAAGGGCCGCGCGCCCGCCAGCTCCGGCCCGGTTCGGTTCCTTCGGCCCGGAGGGGGATGGCGGCGGCGGTGGCCGGGGCGGCTTAGCCCTGTGAGGCGCGCGCCGGGCGGGGCGGGCGCGCCAAGGGTTCCCCGCCCTCCTGCCGGTCACAAGACCCGGGTCACGTGGGCGGAGCGGGGCGGGGGATGGAGGCGGGGCTTGAGGAGGGCGTCTTAAAGGAGCCACGTCTGCTCTGGGTGTTGGGGGGGCGGTCTCCTCACTCAGCCCCTCCTCCATAAGAATCTGATTTTTTTGGGATTTCATTTTTTTCACTATTTATGTGTGTGTGTATCTGCATATATGAATGGGCACGCACATGCCAAGAATGTGTGTGGAGGTCAGAAAACAATTTGCCAGAAGGGTCAGTTCTCTCTTCCCATCAAGTGGGTCCCAGGTATTGAACTCAGGTCTTCAAGCTGGCGGAAAGAGCCTTTACTTACTGATTCACCCAGACACCGTCCCCCTCTTTTTTTTTTTTTTCTTTTCTGGTTGATTGATTGACTGACTGACTGACTGATTGACTGAGTGATTGACAGGGTCACACCATGTAGCCCTGGCTGGTCTGGAACTAGCTATCAGACTGACCTGGAATTCACAGATTCACCTATCTCTGCTTCACTATGTGGCTGAGTCTGGCCTGGAACTCTTGATCCTCCGGTGTCTGCTTCCCAAGTGCTGAGATTACAGGTGTGCAGCACCGCGTGTCTCCTCATCTTTATGTAAAGCCCTCAGATTTCCTCCTCCCCAACCCAATACCAGAACACCACTCGTGGGTCGGAGCCCTGCCCGGTTGCTTGTAGCACTGCCCACACCAGCTCCGGAGAACCCCCACCGAGGCCCGCTCAGCTGCTGCACTTTTTCTTTTTTTAATTTTATTTATTTTGATAAACTAGGTAATTTCTGGGGTTGTGTCAAATAATTGCCCTGCTTGGGAGAACCCTAGAACTTGGGCACCTGCTGTGCTGTCTTCAAGTTCCCTAGTCTGCCTGAGTTGGTATTACTATTGCCTTAAGTTACTATGCAGAACTTAAACTCTTGAGAGGCGTGGCCTGACCTGGGTCCACACCACCACCTCCGCCACCCACCGCCCAGGAGCACCATCTCCTTGTAGCTGTTGTTATGCCCCTTGTTGAAGCATTCTCAAGGATGCTTAATTAGTTTGTAAGACTTAAAGGGCAGATTGGGTGCTAGGGCAGAAGCTCAGTTGGTAGAGTGCTTGCCTAGGATGCAGGCAGCCCTAGTTTCCATCCCATCACTGTATTAACCTGTAATGGTGGCTCTAGACTGTAATTCCCAGTCCTCTAGAGGTAGAGATGGGAGGACCAGACTTTCAGGGTCATCCCTGGCTACATAGCAAGATCAAGGACAGCCTGGGTTACATGAGACCCTGTCTCAACAATATAAAAGAAGAGGCTAGTGGAGAGTAGCCAAGGGCCTTGAGGGAAATAACTGACAGTCCTGGGAAGACAGAACCCCAGGAAGGGTCAGAGCAGCACAAAAAGGGAACTCTGTCCAGAAGAACCTGGGGTGCAGCCCCAGTCCTCAACATCATGAGAAGTGGGCTCAGGTCAGGCTGGTCCACTGTGGCCACTCAAGTGGGGACCCTCCTTCGTTAACAAGAAATCGTAGTGTGTGTGTGTGTGTGTGTGTGTGTGTGTGTGTGTGTGTGTGTGCACGCGCGCGACTGCCTATAAACAGAGGTGAGCATCAGATTGCATATTGGAAGATAACTAACAGCATCTAGAGCCATACCTCCCTGACCATGTCTGATCTGGGAAACTAAGCAGGCTCAGGCCTAGTTAATACTTGGATGAGAAAATGACTGGCAGCAAAGGAGGTTATGGAAAAGATGGGATGAAAGATGGGCCATGCCCATTAAGACTTGGCGACCTTGCCATGGGGGAAAACAGAGTCCAGTACTCAAGAGGCTAATGCAGGAGGATCCAGAGTTCCAAGTGAGGCAAAGCTACACGGCAAGACCATCTTGAACAAAAAGACTTGCTGACTTCCTAAGGTGGAGAGGTACCAAGCTGATGGTGGGTCAAGTTTCTGGTTCAGATGATCCTAGACAGAGGGGCCAGCATCTGACTGGATGAAAAAGAAACTGACCTGGGCTGGAGAGATGGCTCAGCAGTTAAGAGCACTGACTGCTCTTGCAGAGGACCTGGGCTCGATTCCCAGCACCCGTATGGTGACTAACAACTGTCCATAACTCCAGTTCCAGGGAATCCTACACCTCTTCCTACCTCCGAGGCATTGCACAACACAGGTGCACTCACATACATGTGATTATGAGGCAATACACTCATACACATAAAAATAATAAAATATTTTTTTTTAAAAAGAAAAAGAA
>NW_008360015.1:1257083-1271124 GCF_000622305.1 Nannospalax galili | reverse complement strand
AGGAAAGAAAGAAAGAAAGAAAGAAAAAGAAAGAAAGAAAGAAAGAAAGAAAGAAAGAAAGAAAGAAAGAAAGAAAGAAAGAGAAAAAGAAACTGACCTAAGGGGGAAAAAAACAGACAGGTCCAGTTTTCTACATGTGAATTTAAGCTAAGCCCATTCTCTAAGTTACTCCTAATAAAAACTGGTAGAGAATCTGAACAGGTACTGGGAATGTCATCATTTTTTTTTCTTTCTGTTTTGATTTTTTTTAAGATTTATTTTTATTTCATGTGTATGAGTGTTTTGCCTACATGTATGTAAGTGCACCCATGCATGCAATACTCATGGAGGCCAAGAGAAGGCATTGGATCTCCTGGAACTGGAGTTAAGGATAATTGTTAGCCTCCTTGTGGGTGCTGAGAACTGAAGCTGTGTTCTCAAAAGAGCAGCCAGTGCTCTTAACTACTGAGCCATCTCTCCAGCCCATTTGGGGGGGGGGGGTTGCTTTGTTTGTTTGTTTGTTTGAGATAGGGTTTCATGTAGCCCCAGCTGACATGAACTCACTGTGTAGCAGAGGATGACGTTGAACTCCTAAACCTTCCTGCCTGTACCTCCCAAGTATGAGTGCTGGGATTAAAGGCCTGTGTCACCATGATGCTCAGTTTACCATCATCCTTCTGCTAGTAGGCCTGGGACATTTCACGGACACAGCCACTCACCTGCCCAGCATTTGTAGACCTCCTACCTGGCTAAGGATGCATCCAGAATAGAAACTTCTTGGTTTCCATCCTGGTTTTAGAGCTAATGTTTCAATGGGCTAGGAATAAAAGTGATGTTGGGGGAATGAACGGATTCAGGAGATGGGAAGTCAAGCAGGCAAGGAGTGGTTTGTAATTTCCCCTCCAGTGTTGGGAATGGCTAGTTTTGGAAAGGGACTTTTGGCCAAAGAAAGACTAGAGAGAGTAGCTAGGTGTGGTGGTACATGCCTATAAACTGAGCACTTGGGAGGTACAGGCAGGAGCATCAGGAGTTCAAGGTCATCCTCAGCTACCTAGGGAGTTTGAGGCTAACCTAGGGAACATGAGATCTACTGAAAAAAAAAGTGGGGCAATGTCTCAGGCAGTAAAGTGCTTTGAAGACCTATTTGAATTTCTAACTCACACATAAAGGCTGGACAAGGCAGTGTGCATCTATAATCCCAGCACTCAGGAGGCAGAGGCAGGAGGATCTCTAGCGCTCATTGACCAGCCAGACTAGTAGAAAAGATGGTCTCCAGCGTCTACCAGAGACCCTGACTCAAAAACTAAGGTGGAGAGCAATCAAGGAAAATTTCAGTCTCTGGCTATGCATACACATACACACACAAAGACACGCGACTTCAGTCTTTGGCTTACACATACACACAAGTGCATACACACAAAAAAGAAAAATTATGAACTCACAGAGATCCTCTTGCCTCTGCCCCTGAGTGCTGGGATTAAAGGCATGCACTATCATGTCTGGACCAAGCTTGCTGGCTTTTTAAGGTGAACATACAACAGATTATTTGTAAACTAGTAAAGGGAAGAATGATGTTGGGTGGAGGGGATAGAGTCTTGCACATAACAAGAACAATCATCCTGCCCTCCCCCGCCTGACCCAGGATTGGGACTGGCCACGCATGGAAGGTGGAACAGTCAGGTGCTGTGCAGGCACAGGTAGATATATGTACAGGGAACCCTCTCCCCAACCTCTTGGCTCTCCACACCTCTCCTCTTCTGTTCCTTTCACTTCTCTTCTCTTTTCCCTCTCCTCTCCTCCCCTCCCTTCCCCCTCCCCTCTCCTCCCCTCTTCTCTCTCTCTCTCTCTCTCTCTCTCACTCTCTCTCTCTCTCTCTCTCTCTCTCCTTTCCTCCCTCCCACCCACCCTTTCATAAGGGAAATTGAGCTAATGGCCTTGTGCATGCACCTATCCTGAGCTACATCCAGCTGGGGAGTCTCTCCTGACTGTTGCTAATTTGAATTAAAGATGGAAGCTGAGTCCTAGACCAGAAGAGGAGGTGCTGGACGTTTGAGGAAAGAAAAGACAGACGTGGAAGTCACCCAGATCACCCAGACTGCGGGGAGGGGTTTAAGCAGGCAAAGGTGTGATTCATCCTGCAAGAGCATCTACAGGGAGTCCAGTAACATAATCAGTAACAATCCGGGCAGGAGGGAGGAAATTCTAGACACTCAGGGCTATTCTTTCTTGCTGTCAGGCTATTAAAACAATGGCCCTCAAGGAACTGGAATATCCCCCAGGAATCTCATGCTGGAGGAGGGAAAGGACCAAAGCCTCTTGCTAGACCAGAATCTGCCTCTCAGGAAGAGATTCCACATTCCACAAGGTGTCAGACCACCTTGCAGGAGAGAGTGACGACAGTAATGGTCAGTGATGGCAGAGACCACACCTCCACCAGGTCTGCTTAGCTATTCATGCCTCTGTCCTCTATTGAAACCTAAACCTCATGTCAGGACCCCAAGATGGACTTGGAGGACTGTCACGGGATCTCCTCATTTGTGCCTTTTCCCAATGTGGCCACACTGAATAAATAAATTATTACCATGGTCTCTCAGTTGGTGCATTGAAGATGGGTGGCTGAGCCTTACTAGCGTGTTACGGCTGCCCAGATCCTAAAAACTCTGTTAACAGTAATCATCTGGGAATGCTGGATATGGTATGTAGCCTGTCATAGGTCCTACCTCTTTAGGATGGCCCCATGCAAGTAGACATCAATACTCTGAGTTGCTTGCAAAGGAAACTGAGGCACAGAGAGCTTCTGTTGCTTTTTCAAGGAATCTAAGGTCTGCCATGGACTTTCCTAAGATTACACCATATTGCTCTGCACCAAATGGAAAAACCAGAACACTAGCCACAGTGCATGCGTGTCTGTGTGTGTACTGTAGTACTGGGGTGTGCGTGTGTGTGTGTGTGTGCATGCGTGTGTAGTGCAGTACTGGGTATGGGTGTGTATGTATGTGTATGTATGTGTATATGTGTCTCTGTGTATGTCTCTGTGTGTGTGTGTGTGTGTGTGTGTGATGTAGTGTATAGTACTGGGTGTGGCAGGGGTGGGTAGGTGTATGTGTGCATGTGTGTGCATGTGTGTAGTACTGGGGACTAAACCCAGGACCTCCTCTGTGCCAGGCAAGTGCTCTACCACTGAACTATACCCCCAGCCCCTTTTTACATTTGATCTTAGCCAAAAGGTATAGAAGAGATCCTAGCCATCTTTTTATTTTCATTTTGAGACAGGGTCTCACTAAGTTGCCTAGGCTGGTCTTGAACTCACTCTGTAATCCAGGCAGGCCTTGAATTTGTGATCCTTCAGCCTTAGCCTTCTGAGTAGTTGAGATTTTTGAGTCTGTAGCACCATCTTGGCTGGTCACTTGGTTCTAACAGAAATACATTCTTACAGAATAAGATGGAATTTGTTTCATTTAGAACATATCTTCTTTGGGCTGGGAAGGTAGCTTTGATGTAGGTAGAATGCTTGCCTGGCATGCACAAGGCCTCAGCACCCAAGGAAGAATAAAAAAATAAAAATAAAGGCTAGAGATGTGACTCGGCTGATAGAATGCTTGCTTAACATGCTGTCTTAGTCTGAATTCTGTTTACTCTGATAAACACCATGACCAAAACCACCTTGTGGAGGAAAGGGTTTATTTGGCTTTCAGGTCACAGTCCATCGTCAAAGGAGGCCAAGACAGGATCTCAAGGCAGGAACCTGGAGGTAGAAGCTGAAGCACAGAACATGGAAGAACGCTGCTTACTGGCTTGCTCCTCTAGCCTATGCTCAGCCTGCTTTCTCATATAACCCAGGACCACCTGCCCAGGGTTGGTACTACCCTCCACGTCATTCAACCATCAAGAAAATGCCTACAAAGCAGAGTATGGTGGCACATGCCTTTAATCTCAGCACTCAGGAGACAGAGGCAAGAGGATCTCTATGAGACTGAGGCCAACCTGGTCTACATGATGAGTTCCAAACCAGCTGGAGCTACAGAGAGACCCTGTCTCAAAAAGATGAAAAAAAAAAAGGAGGAAGAAGAGGAGGAGAAGAAGCCCCTGCCTAGAGACATGCCCACAGGCCAATCCAACAGAGGAAATTCCCCAATTGAGGTTCCCCTTTCCCAGGTGTGTCAAGTTGACAAATGAAGCTCTCTAATACACATACACAAAGCCCTGAGCATCCTATAAAGCTGGGCATGGCTACTAGTATGTACCTGTATTCCCAGGACTCAAAAGGTAGAGGCAGGCAGATTAGAAGTTCAACGTGAGTTCGAAGGCAGCCTGAGCCACATGAGCCCTTGTCATTAAGTTAATTAATTAATTCTTGGGGGGCTCTGTTTGAGACAGGGTCTCCCTGTAACCCTAGCTGGCCTGAAACTTACTATGTAGACCAGATTGCCCTCAATCTCACAGGGATCCGCCTTTCTCTGCCTTACAAGTGCTTGAGTAAAGGTGTATGCCACCATGCCCAGCTAATAACTTCTACTTATATTTTTCTGACAGCTAAAATTCTGCTCTTTCTCCATCTACATATCACACACTAAATTTATTTTTTAGAATTTTCATTCCTACAAAAACCAAATATTTTGATTTTGGCTGCAGTGTATAATTTTTTTGCAGGGGCGGGTGGGCAGGAAGGAATCTGGAAAGACGGGATGGATGAGCAGGTCCCTGTGTGGGGACTGGGCATTTGTCACCGTTCCCCAGGCCTTGACTGTCCTCGAATGGACTTCACAGGAAGCTGAAACAAAGGTCATGCCCTTTTCTTGCTTTCTCTTGAGCAGCACTGATACCCATCACGTGGGCTTCTTGGCACATACAGGAACTCCGTACCTCACATGGCTGGGATTGTGACCAAGGGGGAAAAAAAGGAAGCAAATATAATGTCAGAATTTAGGGCTGGAACCAATTACAAGGGCCTTGCTCAGAGAAAGACATTACCAAATATTTGCTGAATATCTGCTAAACGTTTATCTTAGATAAACACTTTTGAGTTTTATGGTAAGCCTGTAGTGAGTCTTAGAATTCTACTAGCCCAAATACGTCTAAGTATTTTATAAATTAGGCATATAGGTTTCTATACCACACACAAAAGAGTTTCTTGCTGACTTGGATGGTAAATTTTTCATCAGTTATGGGGCTGGGGAGATGGCTCAGTCAGTAAAGTTCTTGCTGTGCGAGCATGAGGACCTGAGTTAATCCCCAGAACACATATAAAAAAGCCAGGCATGGAGGTAAAGGTTTGTAATCCCAGAGCTGGGAGGCAGAGAAAGGAACATCCCTGAGCTCAGTGTCCAGCCTAACCTACTCGGAGAGATCCAGGCCAGTAACAAACCTTATCTGACAACGCAAGGTGTATATCCCCTGAGGAACAACACCCAAAGTTAACCTCTGACCTCCACATAGATGTACACCCATGTACATAGACAAATGCAAAATTTTTCAAAAGTCACTTATACACATATTTAAATGTATATTATGCCCTCTCCCTGATACTTTTCTCTGTGGGGAGTAAACCCTGGGCTTCAAGCATGCTAGGTAAGCACCCTACCACTGTGGGATTCTAGGAACTTCTGTATAACTTAAGCAAGCAACTGAGCCTCCTAAACTTGAGACTTCAGTCATCCTTTCAGAATTATAATAATCTCCCGAGGCTGAGAGATGGTTTAGTTGCTAAAGTGCCTGCCATGCAAGCATGAAATCTGAGTTTGATACCTAGAACATGTGTTTAAAAAAAATCCAGACATGGCGGCATGCACCTGTAATCCCAGGATGGGGATCACTGGCCAACCAGACTAGCTTAATTGGAGACCTCCAGGCCACTGAGCTCCTGTCTGGGCTGCATACTCATGGGCACCAGAGTTGGAGCTCAGCACCAATGTAACAAGCCAAGGTCCAAACACATACCTGTAACCCCAGCTCTAAGGAAGGATGGCAACAAGGAGGGTGGCTGGGGCTTGCTGGGCTCCACCACAGCCAAGAAAGGATGAGCTCCAGGTTCAGGGAGAAACCCTGCCTCAAAGGGGAAGGTGAGAGTGATAGAGGAGGACACCCGATGGCCTCTTCTGATGTCCTTGTGTATGCATAGGCATGCATGCATACAAATACATGTGCATATGTTCAGACACATAGATACACACACGCACACACACATGAATGAATAAATCTTAAAAAAATAAAAAAATAAACAGCAACAACAAAAACAGGTAGACGGCTCCTGAGGAAACACCCAAGGTTAACCTCTGGCCTCCACATGCATGCACATATGCATGCACCGGTACACACATGAATACACAGAATTATAGTAGTGTATCTCATCACCTTCTAGAATGAGATAATCCAGGGATACAGCATTTTCTGTGTGCCTACTCTGTGCTGGGCACCACAGGGTGATTTCTTATTTGATGTCCTGTCCTCCCATCTACTCTCAGAGCCAGGACAGACAGATATAATTCTCCCCAGCTCACAGATGAGGAAAGGCCCTGGCTCCCCATTGTGTGGAGTTTCCCAAACCCACCTGTGCATCAGGATAGTGCTACTCTGCATCCTAGAACACAGTAGCTGCTGGATGAACAGTTCACTGATCCAGTATTAGTTGGCTGATAAGGATTGAAACCTGCCTCCAAACTCCAGCCCTGACTCAGGGATCATGAAGTGCATCCCCACTTCAGGCTAGAAATATGCCAGGGTCATTCCAGAAAACCAGGCTTGGTTTTTCAAAGACCAGGAATGGAGTGAGGGGCTGGAGAAATAACTCAGTGGTTAAGAACACTTCCTCCTCAGTCATGAGGACCCAGGTGCAGATCCCAGTACTCACATGTCACCTAACAACCATCCATAACTCCTGTTCCATAACTCCAGGGGATCCAACACCCTCTTCTGAACTCCATGGGCACTGTGCACATAGGATGCACATACATACATGTAGGCAAAACAGTCATACACATAAAATAAAAATAAATTTTAAAAATTAGAAGAATGGGGTCTGACAAAAAAAAAAAAAAAGCCGTCATTAGAGGGCTAAAGACATGGCTCAGCAGTTAAGAGCACTTACTACTCTATCAGAGGACCAGAGTTTGGATCCCAGCATCCACATCAGGTGGCTCACAAGTGACTGTAACTTCACTCTAATGAATCCAATGCTCTTCTCTGGCCTCCACGTGTACACACGCACACACACACACACACACGCACACACACACACACACACACACACACACACACACTAAAAAGAATGGAGTGGGGAATGTAGCTCAGCCTAACGTTCTTGAAGACCTCGGTTCTATCCCCAGGACTACATAAATGGGGCATCATGGTGCATGCCTGTAATTCTATCACTTAGGAGGTGGAGACAGGAAGGTTAGAAGTTCAAGGTCATTCTTAGCTACACAGTGAGTTCTAGGCCAGCCTGGGCTACCTGAAACATTATGAAAAAACAAACAAATAAAAAGCAAGAGCATGCAGAAGTAGGGAAGCTGCCAGTGACACAGAAAATAAATACTGCCTGGAATCTCACTGAGGGGACTTTTTCATTGTGGGATATCACTGAGGGAAATGATGTGTATCTCTACAGCTCATCTACACTCCGTCAGAGGATAATGAAAAGTATTTCATCTACACTCCGTCAGAGGATAATGAAAAGTATTTGGATTTACAGAGTTCTTTTCCTAGGATGGGGATATAACTCAACAGCTGAGTGCCTAACCAGAGCACCTGCCTAGAATCCTGCAATGAGGGGTCCTTAATGGAGTACTTCCCTGGAATCCTCCAGTGAGGAGATGGGGGTATGGCTAAATAGTAGAGCACCTACCCCTAGTGAGAGACTGGGGTATGGCTCAGTGGTAGAGCACCTGCCCAGAATCTCCCAATGAGGGGAGTGTGACTCAGTGCTAGAGCACCTGCCTGGAATCCCCCAGTGAGGAGAAGGGGGTGTGGCTCAGAGGTAGAGCACCTGCCTAGCATATATAAGGCCCTAGGGTTCCATCTTGAAAGCTGTCAGCCATTGTTTAATTTACAACAGTAGCAAAAAAAAAAAAATCAGGTAGACCTTGAAAGCATACTTATTCGTGTGTGTGTGTGTGTGTGTGTGTGTTACATTTATGTGTGTACATATGTACATAGGTGCCACAGTACACTTGAAATCAAAAGACAACCCTTGGGAGTTGATTCTTCTACAATGTGGGTCTCAGGGGTCAAACTTAGGCCATTAAGCTTGGCAGCAAGCACCTCCACCTGTTAAGCCAGCTTGCCAGCCCCTGATGGCACACTTGTGACCAGTTACCAGAGCACTTAATTTGGTGACAGACAGAGATGCTCTCTGTTTAGGGGAAGCAATCACAAGGCCAGCCCCAAGTTGAGACAGAGAAGTCATGGTCCACAAGGAACTTCCGGGACCCAACCTGAATGTTATTTTTATAGAAGACAGGGCAGCTAAGGATCCCGGTGTCCTTCTAGCCAGTGTTATTGCCAGAGCTGCCCAGAGCTTGGTCCTCCTTAAAGACAGTTGGATTTCAGATGGTGCTGTTATGGGGCCTTAGCTCTGTGAAACAAGTAGGTTTGGGGAATGGTTGTGGGAAAGGTCTTTCAACAAAAGAGAAGCCACCATGGGTTGGGAAGATGATTTAGGAGGTAGGAACACTTACTGTGCAAGCTTGAGGATTTGAGTTTAAATTCCCAGAACCCATATAAAAAGTCAGACATGTCAGTACCTGGTATGTGCCTGTAACCAGAGCACTGTTGGAGGTGGAGATAGGAACCCTGGGGCTTTCTGGCTGCCAGCCTGGTTCCAAGTGAGAGACCTTGTCTCCAGGGAATAAGGTGAAGAATCATAGAACAGGATACCCGACTTCCTCTGGTCTCTGAGCCCACACACATATATGTGAATACATTACGAGAGAGAGAGAGAGAGAGAGAGAGAGAGAGAGAGAGAGAGAGACTGCTGCAGTGGAGGGAACAGAGAAGAAGACACCAAAGATTCCAGTGACGCTGCTACAAAAGGCCAACTGCTCCCCAAGTCCCTTGTCCCTCCTACCAGGCTCCTACACCTTCCCAAGCCAGGCCTCATCCCATAGTCTCCTACCTTCTGCCTGCACCGTAGAGGACATGACTGGTCCCAGAGAGATGCCCAGGAGCAGCCAGAGGGAGTTAAGGTGAGGCCTGGAAAAGCCCCCTTAAGTTCCAGCAGGGGACAGGCAGTGACAAACATGAAGGAGTGATGCAGGAGGCTATACCATTGGGAAGGTGGGGAGGCTAGGAAGGAACTGGACAGGGCTGGACCTTGAAGGGGACAGAATGCAGCCTCACAATCCTTCCCTGCCTCAAGGTTCTTAGGTTCTGAGCATGAGATTCCAGCCAGCAGGATGCAAGACATTCCAGTATACTGCTGAGGGAATCCTTGGTACAAACTGTGGTTCATGAGAGGGGACTGTAGAGCCACCATATGAAGACAAACTGCCACCAGGGCCCAAAGACACAGCCCAGTGTCAGGCTTTGCCCTGTAGCCCCAGAAATTGTCAGTAGGGACAGGTGAGACTTGTAGTCTTGTCTAGGAGGCAGAAGTAGCCCCCATGAGCCAAATAAATAATAAAATGATATGTAATATAAACATTTCATGAGGTTGGGCAAGCCACTGTACACCTGTAATAGCAACTCAGGAGGCTGAGGCAAAAGACTGGAGTTCCAGACCAGCCTAGGCTACATAAACTGTCTCAAACAAACAACAGACAACAACAACAACACACACACGCACACACACACACACACACACACACACACACACACACACTTTGCCTTTTGACGTTTCATGCCAGACATGGTTACATACTCCTTTAATCCCAGCACTTGGGAGGCAGAAGCAGGCAGATATCTGGGAGTTTTAGGCCAGCCTGGTCTACATAGTGAGTTCCAGGCCAGTTGGGGATACAGGGGGATCCTGACTCAAAAAGAACTCCCCCAAAAGTTTACATATATACAACAGACAGATTAACTGGAAAAAGGCAGACAACTTTATTAACATGCACATATCTCTGGGAATAGAAAACCAAAAAGAAGGCCTGAGAGATGGCTCAACGGTTAGGAACACTGGCTGCTCTTACTGTGGAGAAGACCTAGGTTTTCTTCCCAGCATCCCCCATGGCAGTCCTCATCTGGCTCCCAAAGGCATTGCATTCACGTGGTATACTTACATACATACAAGCAAAGCTCTCATACACATAAAATAAAAATAAGTAAAATATAAAATTAAAAAAAGAAATCTCAGGCTGGGCATGGTGATACATATCTTTAATCCCAGAACTCAGGAGGCAGAAGCAGGTGGGTCCCTGTGAGACTGAAGTTGGCATGGTCTACATAGTAAACTTTAGGCTAGCTGGGGCTACAGAGAGACCCTCTCAAAACAGCAAAAAGGCAACTTAAAAGAAATGGGGGTGCTGAAGGTATGACTCACGTGGTAGAGCACTTGCCTAGCATGCGTGAAGCCCTGGTTCCATGCGCAGCACTACATAAACCTGGGTATGGTGATACATGCCTATCAGCCCAGCACTTAAAAGGAAGATCAAAAGCAGGAAGATCAGAAGTTCAAGGCCAAGTTCAACTACAAAGTGAGTGTGAGGTCAGCCTGGGTTAGGTGAGACCTTGCCTTAAAAAAGAAGAGGCAGATGTTGGAAGCTTAAATATCCTGTTTGTGAGGGAGAGAGAGTAACTGGGGTGGGGATGGGGTGAAGGCAATTTTGAGGGGCAATAATTTTTAGTGGAGTGAATGAGCCCAGGGAACACGATGATTTAGGATAAATCAGGAGACCCATGTAGGGAGATGACTTTCAGTCTCTCCGTCTGTGCTTTATCATCCTCAGCTGAGGCAATTTCAGGACGAGGACTGAGGACTGAGGGCAGTTACTTGTATTCTTTGGGGCCCTCCCTCTGCCACTCCCCACTTCTTTCAGCTAGAAGTCTAAAGAGGTATCTTTTGGGATATAATTTTCTGAGCCTCAACAATAAGTAATTTGCACAATTTGACTTTTTTCCCATGTAGAGTTGCACTCTGTGTCTACTAACGGTTGTTAGCAGTCATGTGGGTGCTGAGAACCAAACCCGGGTCCTCTGCAGGAGCAGTCAGTCAGCCATCTCTCCGGCCCCCTGGAGATTTTTGTTTGTTTTTGTTTTGAGGCTCAGTTTCACTATCCCAGGATGGCATTGAACTTACTATGTAGCTGAGAATGACCTTGATCCTCCTGCCTCCACCTCCTGAGTGCTGAGATTCCAGGCATGCACCCTCAATCCCTGGTTTATGAGGATCTGGGGATGGAACCCAGAGATTTCTGCATGATGGGCAAGCATTTTACCAAGTGAGTCACATTCCCAATCTGGGTTTTGCCCCACTTTGTTTTTCTCCCAGTACTGGAAATGGAACCCAGGGCATTGCAGTTGCTAGGCAAGCATGCTGCCACTGAGCTAAATGCCCAGCTCACTCCCTTGTGATCTGTGCACCTCCATCCTCCATGGAGATGCCCTGACCTCTGTCATCTGCCTTTTTAAAACATGTGTTCCTGTCCACCAGAAAGCCAGCTCATCGCTCTGACCATGTGGAACCCACAGCCTTTCCTTTGTTGATGAAGTTGCTAACTGTATTGTTTTGTACTGCTATAACCAAAAATATCTGAGAGCAACCAGAAAGGGGGAATTATTTATTATCTTACAGCTCACAATTTCAAGATGTCAGTCTGTGTTAGTGACTTTTCTCATTGCTGTGCCCAAATACCTCATGAGAAGTAATTTAAGGAAAGGAGTGCTTATTTCAACCAGTTGTGCAAGGGCCTGGTGGGACATCACCGCAGCAGGAGTGTATGTCAACAGGTCCCACAGCATCCACAGTCAGGAAGCAGAGAGATGGATGCTGTGCTCAGCTCACTTTCTCCTTTTCTTTCAGTCCAGGACCCCAGCTCATGGGGTGGTGCTGCCCACATTCAGGGTAGCTCTTCCCTCTTGAATTAAGCTTCAATACACCCAGAGGTGTGTTTCCATGGAGATTCTAAACACCATCAGGTCAACAATCAAGATTAACCATCACACAGTCCATCAAGATGGAGGAGTGTGGCAGAGTAGAGCAGCTGACAGGAAGCAGAGTTCAAATAAAGAAAGGGACCCCAGTAAAATACAGTCCCCAGGGCATGCCCCAAGAGACCTACCTCATTCAGCTAGACCCCATAGTTTCCACAGCGTATTAGTTACTTTTCCAGTTGCTGTGATAAAACACTTTCACAAAAGCAACTGAAAGAATGAAGTGTTTATTTGGGCTCACACTTTGGGAAAATTCAGTTGTTCGTGGTGGGGAAGGCATGGCAGCAGGAGTGTGAGGAAAACAGTCATGTTGCATCCACAGTCAGGAAGCAGAATGCTGGTACTCAGCTCATTTTCTCCTTTTTTTTTTTGGTCTTTTTGAGACAAGGTCTCTCTGTAGCCCCAGCTGTCCTGAACTCACTATGTAGACCAGGCTGGCCTTGAGCTCACAGAGATCCACCTGCCTCTGCCTCCCGAGTGCTGGGATTAAAGGTGTGCACCACTACGCCCGGCCTCACCTTCTCCTTTTTATTGCGTACAGGACCCCAGCCCAAGGAATGGAAGGTCTTCCCACTTCAATTAACCTAATCAAGGGCATCCCTTACAGACATGGGCGGGACTGACCTAATCTATATAATCCCTCACAGGGTTTGTCCCCTGGGTGATTCTAGAGCCTGTCAAGTTGACAGTCCAGATTAATCACACACAGCATCCCAAAATAGCAGGGAACCAAGTCTACAACACATGAACCTGCAAGGACATTTCATATTCAAGACATAGCACTGACTGTCCTGAGGGCACTGGCCACAAAAGGACAGCCACACTCTCTGTACTTTATGCTCAATTTATTAAACCTGTCTTACGGGCTAAAATTTAAAAGCTATTCTTTTTGGCACACCTGAGAGATTTTAAGGATGTTAAATTGGGCCCGGACATGGTGGCGCACACCTTTAATCCCAGCACTTGGGAGGCAGAGGCAGGCAGATCTCTGTGAGTTCAAGGCCAGCCTGGTCTATATAGTGAGTTCCAGGCCAGCTGGGGCTACAGGGAGACCCTGTCTCAAAAAAAAAAAAGAATATTAATTCTCTTCAACAATTTGGCTGAAGTTACTAATGTGGCAGAAGGGCTGTGGAGATGGCTCAGTGGTTAAAGGCTTACTACAAAAATGTGAGGACTGAAGTGTGGATCCCCAAAAGTCCACATCAAAGCCAAGTGGGCATGGTGGCCCCTCTGTACTCCCAGCCTCAGAAAGTGCAAACAGATCCCCAGAGGAAAGCTGGCTACTAAGATTAGCCATATCGATGAGCTCTGGGTTTGATTGACCCTGACTCAATGAATAAGGTGGAATAGCAATGGAGGATGATTCCTAACATCAGTCTTGGGCCTCCATATGCATGCATAACCATACACATGTGTGCCCACAAACATGCATATTCATACATGCACACTACACACACATACATGAAAATGGAAAAAAGAATATATGAATAAATATTTCACAAACACTACAGACGCCTTACACAACAAATAGGTCATATATTAATGTGAAAACCACAAAACCAATGTCTTGCATTAAATGGGTTTATCTAACATCTTAATTCCTTTACTTAAAAAAAAATTGTAAAGCCGGGCATGGTGGTGCACACCTGTAGTCCCAGCACTTGGGAGGCAGAGGCAGGCAGATCTCTATGAGCTCAAGGCTAGCCTGGTTTACATAGTGAGTTACAGTCCAGCTGGGGCTATAGGGAGATCCTGTCTCAAAAAGACCAAAAGAAAAAAAAATTGTAGGTCAGAGAAGTGACTCAGCAGGTAAAAGTGTCTGCCATGTAAGCTTGACAACCAGAGCCCATGGTAGGAGAGAACTGACTCCTACAGGTTGTCCTTGGAACTCTATAAATGTGTCATGGCACATGCATGCACACACAATAGATAGACAGATGATGATTGATAGATAGATAGATAGATAGATAGATAGATA
>NW_008360015.1:1241768-1256912 GCF_000622305.1 Nannospalax galili | reverse complement strand
AGACAGACAGACAGACAGATAGATAGATAGATAGATAGATAGATAGATAGATAGATAGATAGATAGTTTTTAATCAAATAGAAGATCTGGGAATATAGATGGTAGAATGCTTGCTTAGCATACAGGAGGCCCTAGATTTGATTCCCAGCATTGCAGAAGATGGACATGATGACACAAGCCTATGATCCCAGCACTGGGGAGATGGAGGCAGGAGGAACAAAAGTTCATGGTCAACTTTAGCTACAGAGCAAATCCAAAGCCAGCCAGGATTACATGAGACTCTATCTTTTATTTATTTTTTTATAGATTCATTTATTTTTACTTGTATGAATGTTCTACTTGCCTGTATACTGGTATGTGTATACTGCCTGTATACTGGTATGTGTAGCACCCACAAAGGCAAGAAGAGGGTGACAGAGCCACCATGTAGGTGCTGGGAATGGAATCTAGGTCCTCTGAAAGAACAGCAAGTGCTCTTAACCTTGAGCCACCACTCCAGCACCGTTTTTAAAAACTGTGAGGCTGGAGAGGCACTTGCTTAAAAGTACTTGCTGTTCTTGCAGAGGACCTGGGTTTGGCTCCCAGCACCCACATTGGGCAGCTCACAGCCACCTATAACTCCAGTCCTAGGGATCCAGTGCCCTCTTCTGGTCTCTGTGGGCACCTGCACCACATAGTGCACATATACACACTCATTAGATAGATACACACATATACACATAAAATTAAAATAAATATATTTTTTAAATTGAGTATCTGGAGCAAGGCATGATCACACACATCTTTAATCCCAGACTCAGGAGGCAAAGGCAGGTAGATCTCTGTGAGATTGAAGCCAGTCTGGTCTATATAGGACGTTCCAGACCAGCTGGGGCTACAGGGAGACATTGTCTCAAAAAAATATTGAGTACCTGAGGCTGGAGAGATGACTCAGTGGTTAAGAGCACTGACTGCTCTTGCAGAGGGTCTGGATTCAAGCCCTCCTCTGGTCTCTGCAGGCATTGTGCACATGGTGCACCTCCATACATGCAGGCAAAGCACTCATACACATAAAACAAAAATAATTTTTTTGAAAATTGAGTATATGATTTGTGGAGGTAGGGCCTGACTGAAGAAAGCAGATCACTGATGGTGTGGCCTTGGGGACTATAAATTGTCCTGGTCCTTTCCTATCTGTTCTTGTTTGTTTCCTGTCCACCATGAAGTGAACAGGCTCCTCCCCCATGTGTTCTTCCTAAGCACGTTGTGTTAAGCAACCATGGGCTGAGCCCTCTGATAAGTGAGCAAAATAAACGCTCCCCACCTTAAACTGTGTATGTCAGATATTTGGTCAGAAACAATACCACCCACCAACACTGCCATGACAGCCTCTTCACACCTGAATCAAACTCTCTCTCCCCAAATCACTTGGACTATCTACCCCACCTCTAACCATTCAGCACTGTGTGGGAACTTCCCCTTCACTGTCTGAAAGCTCACAGGCATGCACTGGCAACATATCAACAGGAGAAAAGATACAAATGTATGAGTGTACACAGGGTGGAATCACAGGAATATGATAACCTCAGAACCCAGTGAGAGTCAAGGCATATATGTCCTTCCTGAAATGGGAACATTATTTGAGAGACAGTGAGAAGATATGATCATTGAGAATGAATAGGCTGGGAAATGGAAATTAACTTACAGTTTGTGTGTGTGTGTGTGTGTGTGTGTGTGTGTGTGTGTGTGTGTGTGTGTGTAGGGGACAGGTGTGAATATGGGTGGAGGCCAGAGGACAACTCAGGTTTCATCCTCTGCAGTCACCCACCTTAGTTTTTTTTTTTTGTGGTCTTTTTGAGACAGGGTCTCCCTGTAGCCCCAGTTGGCCTGGAACTTGCATGTAGACCAGGCTGGCCTTCCAAATCACAGAAATCTGCCAGCCTCTGCCTCCCGAGTGCTGGTATTAAAGGCATGTGCCATCACACCTGGCCTCACCTTATTTTTTGAGACAGGGTCTCTCACTGAGCCTGGAGCTCACCAATTTGGCCAGGTTGACTGACCAACAAGCCCCAGGGATCCTCCAGTCTCTACCTCCCTATCACTGGGATAATAAGTGTGCCATGTCAGTTTTTGACATGAGTGCTAGGAATCCAAACTCAGGTCTTCATGCTTGTGTGGAAAATACTTTACTGACTGAGCTATCTCCCCAGCCCTATGATTTTCTTTGGAGTTTGAACGAGCCTGAAACAGGCATTACCTTGTGACAAAGTCCATCCAGGTGTGGCTGCAGTCTTGAGCCCTCTCCTGTGACCAATCATGAGACTACAGAGAGAGGATTGCGTTTTCTTTAATAGGTCCAACCTTAAGGCAGATTCCTCCCCTCCTTCCCTGCACCTCCTCTGCAGGCAACAAAGAGGATCAAAAGACAGAAGTGAGGACTGAGGAAATGGCTCAGTGGGTAAGAGCATTTGCTGAGCAAACATGAGGTCCCAAGTTCAAATCCCCAGCACCCATGTGAGGAAAAAGCCAAGCATGGCTACACAAGCCTCTAATCTCAATGCCGTTGGGGTAGGACGGCAGGGGCAGGAGGATCGCTGGGGCTTGCTGGGCTGTCAGTCTAGCTCCAGGTTCAGTGAGTCACCCTGTCTCAAGGGAATAATGTGGAGAAAGACCAGGGCACGTATACAACAATACAAGACAGAAGTGGGGATCAGAGCAGTCAGGATTCCAAGATGATTTTCCCAGCCAACATATCAGAGCCCTCCATTTGGGGTATTACCTTCTGAGCCCTAATACCAGTGCTTACTACGCACTGATGACACCCAAAACCATGCCCAAAGATGAGCATGGTATGGCTACAGAGATGGCTCGGTGGCTAAGAGAGCACGCTGCTCTTGCAGAGGACCTGAATTCTGTTCCTAGCACCCATATCAGGTTGCTCAGAACCGCCTATAACTCCAGCTCCAGGGGAATTAAAACATTTATTTTGCTGGACATGGTGGGCCACGCCTTCAGTCCTAGCACTTGGGAAGCAAAGGCAGGTGGATCTCTGTGAGTTCCAGGCCAGCCAGATCTATATAGTGAGAACCTGTGGGGCTTTTGGGGCGGGGGGCTTTTTGTTCATTTGTTAGTTTTGATCTTTTTGAGGCAGTGTCTCCCTGTAGCCACAGCTGGCCTGGATTCACTATGGAGATCAGGCTGGCCTCCAACTCACAGAGATCTGCCTACCTCTGCCTCCCAAGTGCTGGGACCAAAGGCATGCGCCACCACGCCCAGCTATTTTTTTAAATTATGTGTGTGTGTGTGTGTGTGTGTGTGTGTGTGTGTTTATATACATGTGTATATAGGGGTCCATGGAGGTCAGAAGAGGTCAGATCCCCCAGAGGTGGAGCTGCAGGCAGTTGTGAGCCACCTGATTGATGTAGGTGCTATGAACCTCCTCACTTGAGTCCTCTGAAAGAGCAGCAAGGGCTCTTAACTACTGAGCCATCTGTCCAACCCCATAAAATAAATTTAAAAAGAACAAGAAGAGGAGGAGGAGAAGAAGGGAGAGGAGAAAGAGGGTGATACTCACCTATAAACCCAGCAGTTCCAAGACTGAGGCAAGAGGATCTCAAGTTCAAGACCAACCTGGGTTAGCTACATTGCAAGACCCTGTCTCGTGTATAGGGGGAACCAGGCCAGACAGTGATGTAGTTCATCAAACTATCCTGAAAATTCCTACAGCTTCCCTTAACACAAGATCTTTGTCACTTGGGAGGACAAATGACAGTAGGTTTAAAACAGAATTGGAGAAAAATATCTCACATGGAGCACTTCATTCCTAACACATACACTCAAGGGGCTGTGGAGAGTGCTTAGCCAGCACAGCATAACACTTGCTGTGCAAACATGAGGATCTGAGCTTAATCCCCAGAACCCAGCTTAAAAAGCCAGTGTGGAGAGATAAAAATAAATAAATTTATAAATGAATAAAATAATTAATTAAATATACATAAAAATAAATAAGCTGGACATGGTGGCGCATGCCTTTGGTCCCAGCACTTGGGAGACAGAGGTAGGCAGATCTCTGTGAGTTGGAGGCCAGCCTGATCTCCATAGTGAATCCAGGCCAGCTGTGTCTACAGGGAGACACTGTCTCAAAAAGACCAAAAATAAATCAATAATTTTTAAAAGCCAGTGTGGTGGCATGCACTTGTTTTTTAAAAAAATTTAAATTTTGAAAAATTTTTGTTTCTTAAAATAATTATTTATTTTTAATAAATAATGTGTATGAGTGTTTTGCCTGCATATATGTAAGTACACCATACATGCAATGCCAGAGAAGGCCAGAAGACAGCACCAGATTTCATGGAATTGGAGTCATGGACAGTTGTTAGCCACCATGTGGATGCTGAGAATTGAATCCAGGTCCTCTGCAAAAGCAGCCAGTGCTCTTAACCACTGAGGGAGCTGTCAAGCCCCTGGTGGCAGGCACTTGTAGTCATAACACTGGGGAGGTGGAGACAGGCAGATTCCTGGGGCTCACTGGCCAGACAACCTAGCCTAGTCAGCAAGTTCCAGGCCAGTGAGAGATCCTGTCTCATAAAAACAAGGATGGTGTCCCTGAGGAACAACAGCCGAGGTAGGCCTCTGGTTTCCACATACACATGCACACACACACACACCTGCCTGTACATGATCATGCACATTCACACCCAACACATACAAATAAGCCACATACTTGATGACCCAATGGAAGGCCCAAAAGCAAATATATTAGACAATGTTGTACAGGACTGTCCTCTGAAAGACAGATGCCACTTTCTTGAGCTCAGCTGTGCCCACTTGCCAAAAATCATCACAGCTGAGCTTGTTGACTGCCGACACCCCTGCAGAGAAGGAGGGGTAGGAAGAGTCATGGGACCCTCACCTGAGTATCCAGCCGCACCTCCCAACCCATGGTTGGCAATTCAGTCCTAAGTATACTTGACCCGGGGGAAAGGCTAGAGTATATAAACTGGAGAAGACTAAGGGATGGAGGGGGGGGCTCCATCTATGTGGTTTATGGGGAAGTCATCATCCATGCTTAGGTGAAGACTTTCCAGTGAGGCCTTACTAGCGAGCACTCACACCCCTGTAAGTCACCCCTCACCCATTGCTCTATAAGTAAGCCCAGTAAACTCAGTGCCACCTGGAATATACTTTGGTGGACTCACACTTCAGTTTGTCATTGGGACAGGGTGTAGGTACGGTGTTACTTACATCTATTTACATCTTCCCAGAGAAGGCGTTTAAGCAACAATTTTTGTTACTATAACACAATGGCTGAGCAAATCAACTTAAAGCAAGAAATGGCTAATGGATTTGAAGGCTTTGCCCACACTGGACTGTCTTTATTGCCATAGGTCTGCGGGGAAGGCATGGTAAGGCAAAGCTGCTCATGGAAACCAGGAAGCAGAGTCAGGGTGAGGAAAAGACTAGGGAGGATATGTCTTCAGTGCTGGAGAGATGACTCAGTGGCTGTTCCAGTCTACTTTCTGTTGCTGTGATAAACACTCTGACCAAAACCAACTGGGGGTGGGCGTTATTTCAGCTTACAACTCCCAGGTCATAGTCCATCACTGAGGGAAATCAGGGCAGGAAACTGGAGGCAGGAACTGACTGAAGCATAGACCGTGGAGGACACTGCTTACTGGTATCTCCCCAGTCCCCTGCTCAGTCTGCTTTCTTATAAAGCCCAGAACCATCTGCCCATGAATGGTACCACCCACAGTGGGCTGGGCCCTCCCACATCACTCAACAGTCAGGAAAAATGCCCCACAGACATGGCCACAGGCCAACCTATAGGGGAAATTTCCCAGTTGATGTTCTCTCTTCCGGAGTGTGTCAAGTTGACTACTGAAGCTTCCTAGCACAGTGGTTACTGCCCTTACAGAGGATCTGGGTTTGGTTCCCACCACCCACATCAGGCAACTCACAATTGATTATAATTCCAGTTCCAGGGGATCTGATGTCCTCTTGTGGCCTCCACAGGCACCTTCACATCACATGGTGCACACTAACTTATGCAGGCACACACTTATACACATAATAAATAAATAAATAAATAAATAAATAAATAAATAAATAAATCCTTCACAAAGTAGTTTTCAATGGCCTGTCTCCCAGTAACTCCCTTCCTCCAATCAGAACTCACCTTCCACACTTCCCAGTCATCTGTCAATTATGAAACCATCAATGGTTAACCGTTTGATTAAGTCATCCCCCTTTTGATCCAGTCACTTCACCAGAGCCCCACCTCAACATCATATTATAGACCAAGCCTTCAATATACTTCATACACAAACCATAACAGGAATTCAGTCATTTTATATTTAAAATGTGGGGGGCTGGGGAGTTGGTTCAGTCAATAAAGCGTCTGCCTTCCCAGTGTGAGGGCCTGAGTTCAAGCTCCAGAGCCCACATAAAAAGCCTGGGGTGGGGGGGGGTCACATCTGTAGCCCTAGCAATGGGGAGATGGAAGAAGACAGGCAGACCCCCCAGAGTTTATTGGACAGCTAACCTTATCACTTGGTGAAATTCTGGGCCAATGAGAGGCCCTGTCTCAAACAAAAAGTGTCTGAGGAACAACACTGGAGATTAACTTCTGATCTACACATACACCACATATACTGGCACGTACATGCACTCACACACAACGCCCCCCCTTACAAAAAAAACAGTAGCCAGGCATGACAGTGCACACCAGTAATCACAGCACTCAGGAAGCTGTGGCAGGAGGATTATGAGTGTTAGGCCAACCTGGGCTACACAGAGAGACCCTGTCTTGAAAACAAACACACAAAAAATTACAATAAAGGTCTGCTGTACAAGACTATCCTCCAGGCCAGACAGCCGTCATCTTCTGAGCTCACCTGTGACCCCTTGCAGAAGCTCACAGCTGGGTTTGTTGACAGTCATGGGACACTCATCTGAATGTCCAGACTCTTCCCAACCATTTGTATGCAATTCCACCCCAGTTTCATGGGGCCTCAAGGTCTAGGGGAGCAGTCTAGGGGAGTGGCTAGTGTATATAGGCCGGAAAGACTAGGCTCCATCTACACAACCACGGAGTTGTCACACTGGTGTAGACCTTCCAGTGTGGATGTTTGATGTCACTCATGCTCCTGCCCATAACTCCCCCCTCCTTGCTCTGTAAATGAGCCTAATGAACTCAATGGTTTCCCGGGATAGACTTTGGTGGAATTGTACCTCTGTATGTCACTGGAGCCCCAGAAGAAGGGGGAAGGTGTTGCTCATCCCCCCCGAGGGTGAAAGTCTCTTGACCAGGTAGGGTTAGATACAGCAGACTCTGTGTGTGTGTGTGTGTGTGTGTGTGTGTGTGTGTGTGTGCGCGCGCGCGCACGAGCACGCAGGTGTGTGTAGACTGTAGACTAATCAGCACCTTATACTTACTAGGCAAATATTCTACCACTGAGCCACACCCCCACGTGAAATTCTTTGTAGTTAAAAAAAAAAAAAGTTTCATGTATCCCAGGCTAGCCTTGAACTTGCTATGTTGCTGAGGATGACCTTGAGTTTCTGAGCCTCCTCTCCTGCCTTCGCTTCCTGAGCACTGATATTACAGGTATCATGCTCAGTTTATGTGGTGCTTGGAATGGAACCCAGGGCTTTGTGCATGCTGGGCAAGCACTCTACCAACCGAGCTACATCCTCACCACAGCAGATGCTTTTTAAAAATTTTTTGTTATTTTTATGTGTATACATGTATTGCCTGCAATGTAGGTAAGTGCACCCGTGTCGTGCAATGCCTAGGAGGTCAGAAGAGGCTGATGGATCATCTGGGACTGGAGTTACGGACAGTTGTTAACTGCCATGTGGGTGCTGGGATTCAAACCGGGGTCTGCAAGAACAGCCAGTGTTCTTAACTGCTGAGCCATCTCTCCAGCCCCCACAGCGGATGCTTTTAATAGGAGCCTTACACAATGTTCCTCTGCACGTTGTGCCCATGCTGCCTGCCATGCCCTGGTTTACTGGCTTGGAAGTAGCTGAAGAGGTGCTGACAGGATCTAGTCTGAGGTGACTTCAGGTTCTCGCCTATAGCCTCCTAGGGCCAGCACAGCAGGGTGCTGAGGGAATCAGAGGCCAGTGATTCAGCATGAGCGTGTGGACACTGCCCCCTAGTGGTGAGTCTCAGTCCCTTCATCCAAAGCAAGACCCAGAGGCTTTCTCAGACCCAGGCAGCAAGGGCAACCCTATCCATGACTAGTCAGTCATAGGTGCAATGGCTGGATTTAGAAACCTGTGTGCATTATCATATATTGTACAAAATAATATGTTTATGACATTTTATGAGTGTATATTCGTTGATCATACTCCTCCATTGCGCTCTTGCTCATATATATGTATATATAAATATAGTGTTTACATGCATGTGTGCATATATTATGCCATTGCATGCATGTGGAAATCAGAGGATAACTTTTCTTTATCTTTTTTTTTTTGAGACAGTTTCTCCCTGTAGACCCAGCTGACCTGGACCTCACTATGTAAACCAGCAGGCTGGCCTTGATCGCATAGAGATCCACCGGCCTCTGCCTCCCGAGTGCTGGGATTAAAGGCGTGTGCCACCATACCAGCAAAGGACAACTTTTGAGAGCTGGTTCTCTCCTTCCACCATGAGGGTCCCAGGGATCAAACTCAACTTGTCAGTCTTGGCAGCAAGCATCTTTGCCCACTGAGCCATCTTCCTGGCCTGCATTACCCTTTCTTATTTCTCCACTACAGCTATGCTTGCTCTCCTTAAATATTTAAATAGTTTCCCTCCTAACTTTATACTTTCATATCATATATATTATATATGGTACATTTTTTAAATTGACATCTATTCATTGTATAAACTAATGGGTTTCATTCTAACATTTTCTTTTTTAATAATTTTTAAAAGTTAAAAAATTTATTTTATATGTATGAGTGTATTGCCTGCATGTATGTAAGCACACCCATGTCGTGCAATGCCTGCAGAGGACAGAAGAGGGTGTTAGATCCCCTGGAAGGACTGGAGTTATGGACAGTTGTTAGCTGCCATGTAGGTGCTGGGAACCAAACCTGGGTTCTCTGTAAGAGCAGCCAGTGCTCTTAACTGCTGAGCCATTTCTACAGCCTCATTTTTAACTTTTAACATGTACAATAGTTTGGATTCTAAATGTTCTTCCCCACCCCCAAAGCCCATGTGATCAATAAAGGTTTAGTCCCAAGCTTGGAGCTGTTGGAAACTCGGAGAGGGTCTTCTGGCCAGTGGGGGCTTTGGCCTCCTTCTCTCTTTGATGTCCCAGTCACCAAGAGGTGAGCAGCTTTGCTGTAGCACAAACTCCTGGTGGCAACATGGTGCCTCACCTCAGGCTCAAAGCTAATGGCATGGACTGAAACCTCTAAAACAGTGAGCCAAAAGCTACCTTTTCTGTCTGTAAGTTGACCTCTTTCTCAGGTATTTGTTTCAGTGACAGAAAGCTGATTAATGCAATGCATGAACTTCTTTGCTCTGCTTGGGGAGTCTGGATGTCTTGGATTAATAAGAAATAAATTTGATCTTTATGGTACAGAGAGCCAAAAACCCTTGGAGTGTCCTGAGAAATAGAGGGTGTGTTGCTATTCATTACACTTGAGTTTATGCTAACGAGGTGACTTTAGCCTCTGTATGAGGGCTCGATGCCAGAAAATTTAGAGAGTTGGAACTTTCAGCTCCAATCATGGATCTGTGGAAAGGGGGAAGGGTGTGAGATTAAGCTTTATAAGAACTTTTTAGGCCTTGGGGCTGAGTTCAGTTGGTAGAGAGCTCACCTGGCACGCACAAAGTTCTGGGTTAGATCTGCAGTTCTGTGTAAACTGGGCATGGTAGTATATGCCTGTAATCCCAGAACTCAGGAGGTGGAAACAGGAAGATCAGAAGTTTAAATTCATTCTTGGTTACATATTGAGTTTGAGACCAGCCTGGGATACATGAGACCTTGAATCAAAACCAAACCAAACCAAACACACACACACAGACACACACACAGACACACACACACACACACACACACACACACACACACACACACAGCCCAAGAGAGATGGCTTAGTGGTTAAGAGTACTGGCTACTCTTGCAAAGGACCTAAGTTCAGTTCCCAGGACCAACATGGTGGCTAACAATCATCTGTAACTCCAGTTCCCAAGGATCCGACACCTTCTTCTTACCTCTGTTGCATGACACAGGTGCACTTACACATATGCAGGCAATACACTCATACACATAAAAAATAAAAGAAATAGATAAAAAGGTTGCCCCAAGGGCTAGAGAGAGGGCTCAGAGGGTAAAGTACTTCCTGCACAAGCAGGAAGACCTGAGTTCAGATCCCCTGCACCTATGTAAAAAGCCCAGCGTGGCAGTGTACACCTGTAACCCCAGCTCTGGTGAGGAAGAGACAGGAGGATTCTGGGAGCTTGTGAGTCAAACAGTCTAGCAAAATGTTGAGTTCCAGGTTCTGTGTCTCAAAAAATAAGGTGGAGAGCAATAGAGTAAGATACCTAAAGTTAACCTCTGACCTCCTCTAGCACTGTCCCCACATGCATACAACACACACACACACACACGCACACACACACACACACACACACACACACACACATTTTTAAAGGTTGGGCCCAACCTAAATGGCTCACCAAAACCACTGAAGACTTCAAGTTTAAAACCACTAGACACTGGGTATGGTGGCACATGCCTTTAATTCCAGCACTTATGAGACAAAGGCAGGCAGATCTTGTGAGTCTGGACCAGCCTGGTCAACATGGCAAGTTCCAGGTCAACCAGAGCTACATAGTAAGACCCTGTCATAAAGAGAAAGAAAAGGAAGGAAGGAAGGAAGGAAGGAAGGAAGGAAGGAAGGAAAGAGGGAGGGAGGGAGGGAGGGAGGGAGGGAACAACAAACCCAAAAAGCACTAAACCCTCAGCTAACATAACTTATCAGTCCTGAAAGAATAAAGGCAGCAATGGATGTAGGCAGTGCTCCTCAAACCTGGGGCATGGTCTGCATTCTCTTTCCAATATATAGTGCCACATGCTGATAACCATTCCTATACTTTGTTTTACTTTCCAAAGATCCTGTACACTGTGTAACCATTTCTCTTGCCAAACAATGACTTAATGATGACTGAAGGCCCTGGTCACACTTGTTGGATATTCTCTGATGAATACTGAGGTATCACCTAAGCCCTGACCTCTGACCACCTGACTCCTTTATTGCCCATTATGTTACTCAGACTTTTTGTTGCTGTGACAAACACCTCAGAGAATAACTTAAAAGGAGGAAAAATTTATTGAGGCTCACAGTTTCAGTCCAAGGTTTGCTAGCTCCATCGCCTTGGGCTCACAACCACCCGTAACTCCAGTTCCAGGGGATCCAACACCCTCTTTTTGCCTCTGTGGGAAATGGTGAATTTACATACATGTAGGCATACTCATACACAAAAAATAAATGTAAAATATTGAGCTAGGCTTGGTGGCTCATACCTATAATCCTAGCACTACAGAGGCAGAGATGGTGGCCAGCCTGGTCTACATAGTGAGTTCCAGGCCAGCTGGGGCTACAGAGAGACCCTGTCTCAAATAGCCAACAACAAAAAAAAAATCACCTGCTGAGTAGTTTTTGCTTCTTTGAGACATAATCTTGCTATATACCCAGATTGACCTTGAACTCAGGATCCTGCTGCCTCAGCATCTCCAAACACTGGAATTACAGACATGTGCTACTATGCCTGACTTTTAAGCTTCCCTTCCTGAGAGCCCAGTTGTGAAGTTAGTGCCATCATCCCATCTCTCAATAGCGCCACCTACTGGAGACCAAATCTTCAATCATGAGCCTTCATTTCAAATGGGACTACTTCATATTCAAATGTCAACACGTTTTTGGAGAAAGGGTCTCACTATGTAGCTCTGGCTGGCCTAGAACTTGCTGTGTAAACAAGATTGGCCTTTAATTTACAGAGATCCGCCTGCCTCTGTCTCCTGAGTGCTTGGATTGAAGGTGCACATCAGCACACCCAGCTCAAATGACTCCACTCCTATCTGACCTCAAGTTCTCCACTTACAGGCACTCCCTTCTTCTACAGAGTAACTTCACGGAAATGGATCCTTCTAGCTCCAAGAGGCAAGAGACCTAAAAAAGAATTCAACACAGGGGCTGGACACGTGGCTCCATGTCCATAACCCCAACACTCAAGAGGCTGAGGTAGGAATACCGCCATAAGGTTAACACCAGCCCATGCTACAGTCTGAGATTCTGTCTCAAAAAAACAAAATATATAAAATAAATTGATCAACATGTGGGGCCGGGGATGTAGCTCAGTGGTAGAGTGCTTGCCTACCATGTGCAAAGCCTAGGGGTTCTGTCTCCAACACTAACACACACACACACACACACACACACACACACACACACCGTACACGGGAACACAATTATATAACATGCACATGTGTACATTCAAATTTAAAGTAGGTTTTTCAGTGTTTTTATGGAACTGTAGAGAAACAGTGGTTTCCCAGGGCAGGGATCATTAAAGGTAAGGTTTCTGCTCTCTCAACTCTCCGGTCTCTAGGATAAGGACAAATGTCTGGATGTTGGCGACTCAGATTCACAAGCCTATGACTTCAGGTGTGCAGTATGTGACAGCGGATTTTGAGACTCTTTCCACCTGTGGCAGCAACATCCAGGGTTCAGAACTGAGAGGAGATAATGGTGTGAGGATGTGGCCAAGAGGACCAATGTCACATCCTGGTCACACCATTGTGCTGGGAAGTCTGATGCCATGGCTTGCCTTGGCTGCCTTTGGTTCCAAGTGTTCTCTAAACCTGGCTGCCTGGCATCTGTTGTTCTCTGAGCTACCCAATACCCCTTACCACAGATTTCTTTCCAAGTTCAGGGTTGCAACCACAAGGAATTCCAACTAACTGTGAGAACTTAGGTAAATTCCTTTCTGTCTGCACAAAGAAAGGGGGTGGGAGTGGGGGAATGAAACTCAGTTGGTAGAGTGCTTTCCTAGCATGCATGAAGCCCTGAGTTCTATCCTCAGAATCACATAAACCAGTTGTGGTGGTGCACAGCTGTAATCCAAGCACTCAGGAGATGGAGGCAAGAGGATCAGGCTTTCAAGGTCATCCTCAGCTACAAAACAAGTTTGAGTCCTGCTTTGGGCTACTTAATCCCCAAAAGGTTTGTTGCTGTGAGACTGGATTTTATATAGCCCAGGTTAGTCTCAAATTTCCTATGTAGTTGAGGATACCTTGAACTCCTGAATCTTTGAAGTTCTAGGATTATAAGACTGTGCCAAAATATATGACTAAAAGAGGCCTTTTGTTTATTTTTTTCAATGTGAATTTTTTAATTTTTTCAAAAACTTTATTAAGAATTTCATACATGCATATAAGGTGTTTTAATCAAATCCATGCCCACTCCTTCCCCTCCAACATTCCCCCCTCTGAAGAGGTAACCCTGAAATCTTTTAAGGATTAGGGACAAGCTCCCAAATACTTTTGGCATTTTTGGCCTTGGAACAGAATATGTTGCTAACGGGCCCAAGGACATTTTGACTTTTAGCTAAGAAACTGGTACATTTCTCTGGGGTCTTTTTACCCTAGCTGCCTAGCCAATTCTTACCTCTTATTTTTATCATGCCATCCTCTGAAGGGGTTACCCAAATTGCCAATAGGGAATAGGGATGCCCTGCTCTGGCTTCTTCCATGCTGAACAGGGACGCAGGGTGAGGCAATTGGAGTACCCCTTCAGTGGATCTATCTAAAAGACTCCCAAATTGCATAACATAAGGGGAAAAGAAAGGCCTCGAATTGTGAATAGGAGATGTGAAGGAGAAGTAAAGGTAAGAGTAATTAGTATTACAAGTTCTAGACAGGGAACTAGAAAAAAGTCAGAACAGGGCAATTTTCAAATGTTCATATGAGTCCATTGGAATTTCTTGACAAAGGCTTCCAAAAGCATCCCTCTGTTGGGTTCGTCCTCATTTTTCTTTTGTCTTCCAAGCTGGACTAGTTGGCTAAAAGAGTGACTGGAAAGAGTGGCTGGATACTCAGGTGAGGGTCCAGGAACCCTGCTTGGCCCCCTTTAATGAATGAGCACAACTGTCAACAAGCCCAATTGTGACTATGTTTAGGGATCAGGCTCAACCGAACTCGTGATGATGGTAGTTATTTTGTGCAGAAGGGACTGCTGTATAGCATCATCTTATTAAAAAGACCTGGAAAGGATTTGGTGCTAGGAGCCACACATGAGGGAGAACATATGTCATTTGTTTTTCTGAGTCTGTGTTACTTCACTTAGTATGACAGTTTCTAGATCCATCCATTTACCTGCAAATGTCATTATTCCATCTTTCTTTACTGCTAAATAGAACTCCGTTGTGTAAATATACCACATTTTTGTTAACCACTCGGCAGTTGAGGGGCACTTAGGTTGCTTCCATTTCTTAGCTATTGTGAAAAGAGCAGCAACAAACATGGTTGTACAAGTGTCTCTACAATAGGATGAGTCCTTTGGGTATATGCCAAGGAGTGGTATAACCAGGTCATATAGTAGGTACATTTTTAGTTTTTTAAGAGTTCTCCACACTGTTTTCCATAGAGGCTGCACGAGTTTACAATTCCACCAGCAGTGAATGAACGTTCCCCTTTCTCCACATCCTTGTCAGCATTTGGTATCATTTGTTCTCTTGATCCTAGCCAGTATGATTGGGATAAGGTGATACCTTAGGGTGGATTTAATTTGCATTTCCCTAATTACTAATGATGTTGAACACTTTTTGAGATGTTTCTTAGCCATCTTTATTTCTTTCTTTGAGAACTCTCTGTTTAGCTCTTAAGCCCATCTTTTAATTGGGTCATTTGGTTTCTTGCGTCTTTGTTTTTTGAGTTCTTTATATATTCTGGATGTTAAACCTCTGTCACATGTGTCATTGGTGAAGATTTTTTCCCATTCTGTGGGTTTTCTCTTTCACTTTTTTGATTGTTTCTTTTGCTGTACAGAAGCTTTTTAGTTTAATGAAGTCCCACTTATTGGCTACTGACCTTAATTCCTGAGCAACTTCTGTCTCATTTAGAAAATCCTTTCTGAGCTGGAGAGATTGTCAGTGGTTAT
>NW_008360015.1:1240916-1241391 GCF_000622305.1 Nannospalax galili | reverse complement strand
CATGCTGTTTTTATGACTATGGCTTTGTAGTATACTTTGAGATCTGGTATAGCAATCCCCCCAGCATTGCTCTTTGTGCTCAGGGTTGCTTTGGCTATCTGGGGTCTTTTGTGCTGCCACATGAATTTAAGGATGCATTTTTGTCTTTTTTGAGACAGGGTCTCCTTGTAGTCCCAGCTGTCCTGGAACTCACTATGTAGACCAGACTGGCCTCAAACTCACAACGATCTGCCTGCCCCTTCCTCCCAAGTGCTGGGATTAAAAGCGTGTGCCACCACACCCAGCCAAGAATGTATTTTTCTACTTCTATGAAGTATGTCACAGGGATTTTGATTGGGATTGCATTGAATTTATATATTGTTTTTGGTAGGATGGTCATTTTTAACAATACTAATTCTCCCAATCCATGAACATGGGAGGTCCTTCCATCTCCTGGTGTCTTCCTCAGTCTCTTTAACTATTTAAAATTTTCATT
>NW_008360015.1:1238257-1239954 GCF_000622305.1 Nannospalax galili | reverse complement strand
TCTATGTTCATTAAGGATATGGGTCTATAGTTTTCTTTTTTGGTTGTGTCTTTACCTGGTTTCAGTATTAGAGTGATGCTGGCTTCATAGAAGGAATTTGGGAGTTCTCCCTCTGTTTCTATCATTTTGAATAATTTAAGTAGTATTGGTTGGAGGTCTTCTTTAAATGTCCGGTAGAATTCTGCTGTAATTTCATGTGGGCCTGGGCTTTTTTTAGTTGGGAGGCTTTGTTATGGGTCTGTTTAAACTGTTGATCTCTTCTTGGTTTAACTTTGGAGGTTCATATGATTTCACATGTCCATCCATTTCTTTTAGACTTTCAGATTGAGTAGCATATAAGTTTTTAAAATATTCCCTTATAATGGTTTGGATCTTTTGGGTGTCTGTTGTGATGTTTCCCCTTTCATCTCTGATTTTGTTGATTTGGATTTGTTCTTTCTTTCTTTTGGTTAACTGGGCTAAGGGTCTGTCTATCTTGTTTAGCTTTTCAAAGAACCAGCTCTTAGATTCATTGATTCTTTGTATTGTTTTCTTTGTTTCTATTTCATTAATTTCTGCTCTGATTTTTGTTATTTCTTCTCGTCTGCTGGGTTTGGGTTTCATTTGTTCTTGCCTTTCCAGTGCCTTGAGTTGCAGTATTAGGTCATTTATTTGGGCTTTTTCCAATTTTTTAATGTAGGCACTTAGAGCTATAAGCTTCCCTCTTAAGACTGCTTTTAATGTGTCCCAGAGGTTGTGTTGTGTTGTATTGTCCTTTTTGTTGAATTCCAAGAATTCTTTTATTTCTTTATTAATTTCTCCTTTGACTCACTCATTGTTTAGAAGTATGTTGTTCAATCGCCATGAGTTCATGTACTGACTATGACTTCGTCCAATGTTAATTTTGAGCTTTATGGTCAGATAGACTGCATGGGATTATTTCAATTTTTTTGTATTTCTTGAGGTTTGTTTTGTGGCCCATTATATGATCAATTTTTGAAAAAGTTCCATAGGGTAATGAGTAGCTTTGAAGTCTATTTTGTCAGATATTAGAATTGCAACCCCTGCTTGTTTCTTAGTGTCATTTGCTTGGAATATTCTTTTCCATCCTTTTACCTTAAGGTAGTGCCTTTCCTTGAAGGTGAGATGGGTTTCTTGCAGACAGCAAAGAAATGGATTTTGTTTCTTAATCCATTCGCTTAGCCTGTGTCTTTTGACTGGGGAATTTAGCCCATTGATATTTAAGGTTATTATTGAAAGGTGTGTATTGGCTGCTGTCATTTTGATTGCTGTTTGTGTTCTCGGTCTAATTTTGTGTTTCCTATATCTTTGTTTATTTTCTTTTGTTGCCCCAAGATATAGTTGTTTCTCTCTCTGTTCTCTGTATTGCTTCAAATATTCTTTGAAGGGCTAGTTTTGTGGACACGTATTCTTTCAGGCTATTCATATCATGGAAGATTTTTCTTTCCCCCCAACTATAATAGACATTTTTGCTGGGTAAAGTATTCTGGGCTGGCATCTGTTGTCATGTAGAACTGGACATACCTTGAGACAGGCTCTTCTGGCTTTCATAGTTTGCATTGATAAGTCAGCTGTAATTCTGATGGGCTTTCCTTTGTATGTGACTTGTTGTTTTTCTTTTAAGCTTTCAGTATTCTCTTTTTGTTCTGTACATTTAGTGTTTTTACTATGATATGTCGTGGGGAGTTTCTTTTCTG
>NW_008360015.1:1210781-1238055 GCF_000622305.1 Nannospalax galili | reverse complement strand
TATTTTTATGTGTATGTGTGTATTGCCTGTGTGTATGTAAGTGCACTGTGTTGTGCAATGCCTGTGGAAGACAGAAGAGGCTGTCAGATCCCCTGGAACTGGAGTTACTGACAGTTGTTAGCTGCCATGTCGGTGCTAGGATTCAAACCCCAGGTCTTCTGCAAGAACAGCCAGTGTTCTTAACCACTGAGCCACAGCCCTATTTTTGTATTATTTATATTTTTTGTCTTTTTGAGATAGGGTCTCCTTGTAGCCCCAGCTGTCCTGGAACTCACTATGTAGACCAGGCTGGCCTTGAACTCACACAGCTCCACCTGCCTCTGCCTCCCAAGTGCTGGGATTAAGGGCATGTGCCACCACACCTGGCATCATTGTTCTTTTAAATTCAGTGTCCTGGGTTATCTCTAGGGGGTTATCCTTATAGAACTCTTCTACAGGATTGGTGGGCTTTGCTGGGGACATAGTGTTTTGGCTTTCATTTTATTATTCTTTCGTTGTTGTTTTGGCATGTGAATTTCTTTTATTGTTTATGACTCTGATATGAGAATTAAGTTGAAGTATGCTTCTGTTTGTATTATCTGGGTGCCTAGATCCTTTCTTTGTTGGTTATGTAAAGCTGGTTGGTACAGGGTTCAGGTTCTTTCAGGTTTATTTTAGAGGGAACTGATGGCTTCAGATCAGCTATCAGGGGTACCCACAGAAGCCCAATTCATGTTCCAGTCAGGTACACTCAGGCTTCCTTCACCACGTGGAAGCAGGATCCAGGGTCTCTCAGGCAGTCCTCTGTTTTGTCAACCCTATGCCAGAGGGAGGCCAGAGAGGGGCCAGAACTTGGGGCTCTCTGGGTCTGCTGAGCTCCCAGCCTCAGCCTACCAAAGCCAGATCTGCCCTGGGGCCTTGGGAGGGGCCTCACAAAATCCCAGGTAGGGGGATGGTCTGGCAAAATTAGGGGAAGCTCACCACCATGTGGAAGCAGGATCTGGGGGCTGTCAGGCTGTCTCCTGGGTTCTCAGGCCCTCTGGTAGTTGGAGGCCAGAGGGAGGCCAGAACTCAGCACACTCTGACAGTCTGCTGAGCTCTGGGCAGCTACCCTGATGGAGGGGGTCTGAACCCACCCTCTCATGCTGTCTCTCAATATGAATTCTTGAAGTTTGTGTTTATTTATTCATTTATTTATTTATTGGTCTTTTTGAGACAAGGTCTCCCTGTAGCACCAGCTGGCCTGGAACTCACTATGTAGCCCAGGCTGACCTCGAACTCACAGAGATCTTCCTACCTCTGCCACTCCAGTGCTGGGATTAAAGGTGTGCACCATATTTATTTATTTTTAAATAAAGGCCTTTATTTTTTAAAATATTTTATTATTTTTATATGTATGAGTGTATTGCCTGCATGTACATGAGTGCACCTGTGTTGTGCAATGCCGCAGAGGTCAGAAGAGAGCTTCGGATTCCCCTGGAACTGGAGTTAAGGACGGTTTTTAGCCACCATGTGGGTGCTGGGAATTGAACTCGGGTCCTCTGCAAGAGCAGTCAGTGCTCTTAACCACTGAGCCATCTCTCCAGCCCCAGAGGGCTTTTATTTTTAAAGCACATACAGGGTTAGTGACATAGTTCTGTTGGTATTGCTCTTGCCTAGCATGCACAAAACCCTGAGCTCCATTAGCAGCACATAAAGCAGGCATGGTGGCTCAGGCTGTAATCCTAGTACTCAGGAGTCTGAAGTAGAAAGATTGCCTTGAGTTAAAGGCAAACCTGAGCTAAAAAGTGAGTTCCAAGTCAGCCTGGATTAGAGTGAGACTCTGCCTGAACAACAGAAAAACAAAGGTTGGAGAGCTGGTTCAGTGGTTGAGTGTGTACTGATCCTCCAGAGGACTTGAGTTCAAGTCCTGGCACCCATATCAGTAGGCTCTTAATTGCTTAGAGGGGATCCAACATTATCTTTTGGCCTCCGTGGACACCTGAACGCACATGCACATAACCACACACACACACAGAGACACATAAAAAACGAACAAAAAAACTTAGTTGCAAAATACAAACCCCAAAATTTTCTGAGGATAGAAAAGTCCTAATAAAATAGACAAGTCATTGTATTAGTTGGCTTTTCTTTTTATTAAATTTTATTTACTTTATTTATGTGTATAAGTATGTGCTTGGCCTGTACATATTTGCACCATTGCATGCAGTTCCCAAGGAGGCCAGGAGGGGGCATTGGATCCACCGGAACTGGTGTTTCAGGTGGTTGTGAGCTGTCCTACATGGGTGTTAGGAACTGAACCCAGGTCCTCTGCAAAAGCAACAGGTCCTCTTAACCTCTGAGCCATCTCTCCATCCCCAGCTGGCTTTTCTTGTCACTGTGACAAACAATTTAAGGGAGGAGAGATTAATTTTGGCTCATGTTTTCAGAGGGCTCAGTCCATGACTGCATGGCAAAACACTTTGGCAGAACATCTGGTGGTCGAAACAGGTGACAGAGGCTGCCTTCACCACTTGGTGACAGGAATCAGAGAGATGGAAAACACAAGAATCAGTCAGCACACGATACAGCCCTAAGATAACCTGTGACCTACTTCCTCCAATTCTTTACCACCTCCCAATAGGGCCATCATATAAGGAATCCATCAAGGGATGAATCAATTCATTAAGTCAGATTTAATTGTGTCTGAAAAGGCCATCCTCAAAGGCCCTTCACTTATCTCCTAGGCATTTATTAATCTAATCAAGTTGACAATCAAAATTAACCATATCAGCAACCATCACGCAAGTCAAGATCTGGAACTCTCCGAAGCCTAAGTCTGTCCCATCGGTACCTAAAAGCATCCACAGCTTGGTTGTTATGGTAACAGTATTGTAATCACTTCCTTGTCTTTATGCTTTTATCATCAAACATGCATCCTCAAATGTCATCATTAAGCTCTACCCCGTTTTTGTATTACATTTATCTATTTATTTGTGTGTTAGGTCATGTGTGTAGAGGTCAGAGAACAACTTGCGGGAGTTGGTTCTCTCCTTCCACTATGTGGGTCCAGGGGCTCAAACTCAGGACATCAGGCTTGGTATCTTGCAGGTGCCCTTCCCTATTTTCAAACCTCACATATAAATGTGAATATAAATTCTTTGAGTCTATTGGGTTTTTGTTGTTGTTGCATTTCTCTTTTCCACTCAGTATGTTCCAGACTCATCCATATTGTCACACTAAGTTGTGATCCATTGGTCTTCTTGTTTTTGAAACAGGATCTCACATAGCCTGGGAAGATGGCTTAGTAGGTAAAGCTTGCCGTGCAAACATGAGGACCCGAGTTTGAATCGCCAGCACCCACATAAAAAGCCAGGTGTGGTGGCATGTGCCTGTCATCTCAGTACTGGGAAGGTGGACAGTGGAATCCCTGGAAGCTCATGGCCAACTAGTCTGGTGTATGCAGTGGAGAACAAGACCCTGCCTCAAACAAGGTGGAAGGCGAGGACCAGCACCTAAGGTCATCCTCTGCCCTCTGAAAGTGCACTATGGCACACTGCTGGTCTACACAAAATTATAAATACACACTACACAAAGAGTTTTCTAAAAAAGTCTTCTAGGGCTGGAGAGATGCCTCAGAGTTTAAGAGCACTGGCTGCTCTTGCAGAGGACCTAGATTCAGTTCCCAGCACCCACGTGACTGCTAAGAGCCATCCATAACTCCAGTTTCAGGGGACGCCCTCTTCTGACCTCTGCAGGCATTGCACAACACAGGTGCACTTACATATATGCAGGCAATACACTCATACACATAAAATAAAAATAAAAATAAAATTAAAAAAAATCTTCAAGAGGTTTTTTTTTTTTTTTTTTTTTGAGACAGGGTTTCCCTGTAGCCCCATGTGCCACCATGCCCAGCAAGACTTTTTTAAAAAAAAAATTTATGTGTATATGTGTGTGACTGAGTATATAGTATATATCATGTAGATCTGATTCACTGAAACTGGGAGTTATGGAAGGTTGTGAGCTACCATGTGAGTGCTGGGAATCCAGCATGGGCCCTGTGCAAGAGCAGACAGTGCTCTTAACCACTGAGCCATCTCTCCAATACCAGATACAAAGATTTATTTTTTATTTTTTATTTTATGTGTATGTGTGTATTGCCTACATGTAGGTAAGTGCACTCATGTTGTGCAATGCTCACGGAGGTCAGAAGAGGCTGTTGGATCCCCTGGGACTGGAGTTATGGACAGTTGTTAGCTGCCATGTGGGTGTGGGATTCAAACCCGGGTCTTCTGCAAGCACAACCAGTGTTCTTAGTCACTAAGCCATCTCTCCAGCCCCAGATACAAAGGTTTTTAAAAAGTAGGGAGCAATAGAGGAAGTCACCTGATGAAAATGACTTTTGTTCTCATGCACACATGCATAACCACACACACACACACACACACACACACACACACGCACATACACACTAAATTTTGTGTAAATGATTATATGAACTAGTGCAAGACATTTAGGTTCAATAATTGTTTTATTGAACAAATTACATTTCTTGAGTGAAAAAAAATATGTAGATAGATATATTTAAGTTGAATGATTTCCCCCCCACACCTTTTTTTTAAGTGCTGGGGATTTAGGGTCCCTGCACATGCCCAGCTCCGGGGTTTCTTTAGGAAAGTATAACATAGCCGGAGAGGTAGTTCAGTGGTAGAGCACTTGCTTAGCATGTGTAAGGACCTGGGTTTGATCCTCAGCATTGCAAGAAATGAACATAACAACAAAGACTCTACCACAGATTATAGTCTGGTTTTAAACATATTGTCATTTTACTGTCCTAAGAAGCAAATTAATGTCAACATGTAGCAGTCACGTGGTGCAAAAAAAGATGCAGGGTAGGCCTCAGCCCCAAGTGAACACACAGGGCCGATGGCAACTGGTGCTGGGCACTGGGGACTTTAACTAAAGGCAGGGTTCCTAACTCTTCTACTTCTACCACAGACCTTATCAGCTGTCCAACTTAACCCTTCATTAACCACCTTTATCCATGCTGCTCAAGCACATATGACTTTCCAGGTTACACATGATTTTCCTGCCCCTCTCATGTATCTCTTTTTCTCTCCACTGCACTTTTTCAACTCTTGGAATTAAAAAAAAAAAAGACATCTTGGTAGCTGAAAGATGGCTTAGTGGTTATGAGCACCTGCTACTACTCTTCTAGAGGACCTCGTTCAGGTCATGTGGCTCAAAACCGCCTGTAACTCCTGCTCCAGGGGATCTGATGCCCACTTCCAGCCTTCTTGGTCACCCATACACGTGGCATATACTCACACAGAAATATGTGTAAATAAAAATAAGTCTTAAATTTGTATAAACCACAGTGTTAATAGAACAGAACACATGGAGGCATGTAAAATGCCTGTCAAACGCATGCTTGATTTGGCCACTTTGGAGGGACTACATAATGAGGCAAGGAGGGTCTTGACCTTTCTCAGACATCCTGTCATTGACTGCTGGGTTTGGCCCATTGTTAGTCTGTCTATATTTTCAATGTCAGGTTTTGTGGTTTTAATTTTATTTTTTAGAAATTAAAAAAAAAATCACTTCCTTTAAAAAAAAAATTCCTAGGTGGTACCGGGGATTAAGTCCAGGGCTTCTAAATGCTACACATCAAAAACATCATTTCTTGCCAGGCATGGCAGTTCACATCTTTAATTCCACCACTCAAGAGGTAGAAGCAGGTGGATCTCTGTGAGAGATCAAGGCCAGCCTGGTCTACATAGTGAGTTCCAGGCCAGTGGGGCTACCGGGAGACCCTGTCTCAAAAAGACCCCCCCCCCCGAAAAAAATCACTTCTTCAGCTCAGGGCATTGTTGCTCATATTTAGATGTAAGGATGTGGAGTGCACACAAGTTTCAAAGTTCACTTGTCTGTAGGCAGTTCCCATGAGCTTTCCTCTGCCAAAGATAGGGGCAAACACATTCTTTATTTCATTTCAAAAGTATTTTAGTTTAGGGGCTGCAGAGACAACTTGATGGTTAAGAGCACTTGCTGCTCTTGCAGAGGACCCATGTTCAGGTCTCAGCCCCTGTGTCAGGTGGCTCATAATCATGTGTACCTCCAGCTCCAGGGGATTCCACGCTCTTACACATCCACAGCATACACTTACACAGATACACAAATACACATGAATAAAAAAATTATTTGTGCTGAACGTGGTGGTGCACTTGGGAGGCAGAAGCAGGTGAATCTCTGTGAGATCAATGCAAGCCTGATTTGTGTAGCTGGGGCTACAGTCTCAAAAGAAAATTATTTGCGTGCATGTGTGCTGTGTATGTGTGTGCCCATGAAAAGGCGTGCATGTGTGCTGTGCATGTTTATGTGCAGATGTGTGCCCATGTAGAGGCCAAAGGAGAAGGGTTTATTTTGGCACTTATTAAGAGAATGTGGCAGGAAGGCAAGAGCCTGAGGCAGCTGCTCACATGGCATCCACAATCAGGAAGCAGAGAGAGATGAGCTTCCCCCTTTCTGAGGTCCAGGACCTCAGCCCATGGGATGGTGCCTAGTCTAAGTAATCTCTCACAGACATGCCCAGAGGCTTGTTTTCCAGGTAGTTCTAGATGCTATCAAGTTGAAATCAATATTAACTCTCATACCGCCCTTTCCTCCATTCAGTGATCCCTCCCTTTCTGCAACACCAGAGATATACACACACGAAGTCCATCCTTGAGACAGCAGCTCTGTCAATCCTGTGAGAGGGCAGTGAGCCCAGTGTCTTTTTCAATGAACTCTCAGTAAGCAGTGAACAGTGATGCCAAGTCCCCTAAATCCAAATACACAGAAGAGCTAGGGGTGGAACTTAGCAGTACTTTCCGGGCAAGGCCCTACGTTCAATCCCCAGCACCATAAGAAAACCAAATACTCAGAAGACATAAGAAATAATAATGTGCTAGTCACCACATGTCTCCTTACTTCATCCTCCCAACGACCCCAAAAAGCAGGTAATGGTGTTATTTTACAGCATACAATTATGTGTACCTCCAGCTCCAGGGGATCCCACAGCTCGAGGAACTCACAATGTAAGTGGAGTTGGGATTTGAATCCACAGCAACTGGCCAGGGAGAGAGTGGCAAGATAGGAACAGATAAGAAGCAAAAAGTGATGTTAAAATAATAGAGCAGAAAGTTGGTAAAGCGGTTCAGCAGATAACAGAGCTTGCTGGGCAAGTCTGACAACCCGAGTTTGATGGTTTTAATTGACACAACTTAGAATCATCTGGAAGGAGTCTCAATGAGGAATAGTCTAGATTAGGTTGGCCCATGGGCATGTCTGTGAGGGGATTGTCTTAATTATGTTAACCAATGGCAGAAGACCCAGTCCACGGTGGGTGGCCCCATTCACTAGGCAGGAGCTCCTGACTGTGTAAGTGGAGAGTGCAAGCTGAGCACCGACAGGCACTGCCTGTATTCGTTTTCCCTCTGCACTTTACTGTATGAAGGCCTGCTTCAAATTCCTGCCTGGACTTCCTCACAATGGACTGTAACATGGAACTGAAAGCCAACAAACCCTTTCTCCCCTAAGTTGCTCTTTTGTTATTTTTTGTTTTTTGAAGCAGGGTCTCACTATGTGGTACTGGCTAGCCCAGAACTCACTACTCACTATGTAGACCAAGCTAGCCTCAGTCTCATAGAGATCTGTCTGTCTCTGTCTGTGCCTCCCAAGTGCCGGGATTAAAGAGGTACACCACCATGCCTGGACCCTAAGTTGCTTTTTGTCAGGCTGTTTTATCACATCAACAGAAATGAAACTAAAATAACACATAATGGTGAAAGAAAAGAACCAACTCCACAAGGTTGTCTTCTTACCTTCACATACACACCATGACATGTGCTAGTCTCTCCCGGACTACCCACCCTCTACCACCCCAACATACATCACACCCACACATAATAATAAATAAAATAATTTTTTAAAAAATGCAGCAAGGGGGCTGGAGAGATGTTCAGAGGTTACAAGCACTGGATGCTCTTGCAGAAGACTTGAGTTCAGTGCCCAGCATCCATATAGTGGCTGTCAATAGTCCTTAACTCTAGTTCCAGGGAATTGACACCCTCTTCTTGCCTCCGTGGGCACTGTATGACACAGACGCACTTGCATGCAGGCAAAACATTCATACACATAAAAATTTTAAAACGCAGCAGAAAGCCAAGTGTCATGGTGCATGCCTGTAATCTCAGTACTCAGGATAGAGGCAAGAAGATTACAAGTTTAAGACCAGCTTGAGCTATACAGTGGGTTCCATCACACATTGGGAATGTAGCAATACCCTGTTTGAAAACTAATTAGGGGGGATGGCAAGACGGTTCAGTAGGAAAAGGCAATTGCCATCAAGCCTGATGATCTGAGTTCTAGCCTTGGGACTCATATGGTGGGAGAACCCACTCCCACAAGTTGACCTCTGACCGCCACACATTCTGTGACATGTGAACACCCCCATACACACAAAATTAAAAAAAATTTTTTTTGGTCTTTTTGAGACAGGGTCTCCCTGTAGCCCCAGCTGTCCTGGAACTCACTATGTAGACTAGGCTGGCCTTGAACTTACAGAGATCTGCCTGCCTCTGCCTCCCAAGTGCTGGGATTAAAGGCGTGTGCCACCACGCCCGGCTCAAAATAAATATTTTTTAATGAAAAAAAAAAAAAAACCCTAGGGGCAGGAGAGATGCCTTAGCAGTTAAAGGCAACTGCTTCACAATCATGAACCAGAGTAGGGATCCCAGCACCCACTTGGCAAGCCAGATGTCTCCCAAAATACCTGGAACCCCAGCTCTGGGGATGGTGATGTGTGGAGACAGGAGGATTGCTGGGCTTGTTATGGCCTCCAGCTTAGTGAGGTGAGCTTCAGGTTAGGCAAACAGTTACAGCAGAGGACACCTGACATCTCTTCAGGCCTTTGTGTGGTATATACCGGCATATGCACCTCCCTAACACGCATGTGCATATGCTCACACATGTAAACAAATAAAAATACATCTTTGAGGGGTTGCCAAGATTGCTCAGTGGTTACTTATTGCTCTTCTGGAGGATCTTCGATGGGTTCCCAGCACCCACATGGTAGCTAACAACCATCTGTAATGCTAGTTCCATGTGATCAGATGCCCTCTCTGGCCTCCACAGGTACTGCATGTATGTATGCACTTACATGCAAGCAAAACACTCATACACATAAAATAAAAATAGAAAACCTTTGAGAGAAACCTAGGGCTTGGAGAGATGGCTCAGCAGTTAAGAGTGCTCACTGTTCTTCCACAGGGCCTGAGAGTTTGGTTCCCAGCACCCATATCAGGAGCCTGACAACTGCCTGTAACTCCAGGGGACCCAATACCCCTTTAGCCTCTGAGGGCACAACTGCATCCACATGCACATAGAGACACAGATGCACACAAATATACATATATTTTGTCTTTCTGAGACAGGGTCTCCCTGTAGCCCCAGGTGTCCTGGAACTATGTAGACCAGGATGGTCTTGAACTTACAAAGATCGGCCTGCCTCTGCCTCCCAAGTGCTGGGATTAAAGGCATGTGTCACCACACCTGGCTTATAAATACTTTTTAAAAACTAATTAAAATATAGAAGAATTAGGAATGAAGATTATCCTTCGTGGCGAGGGCAGAAAAACAGACTTTCTGACAAAATGCTAATTCCACAAACACCAATCTCTCAGGTGCAGGATAGGGTCAAGGTTACTAAGACTCATGAATCTACTCAGTCTCTGAAGTTGTATGGGGCTTCCCAGTCATGACATCAGGAAAAGGCCAATTTGCATCCTCAGAGAAGGGCAGGAAACAAGACAGGAAGAGGGTATGTAGGCAGCTTTCTGTTACTGTAACGAACACTTGAAACAATCAATTTATAAAGAAGAAAGGTTTCTGGGTGTGAGGGTCTCATAAGAATCATGAGATCAAAGTCAGCTTGGGTTACATAGCAAGACTGAAAAAAAAAGTTTAAAAACATAGAAGTCTTATTTCAGCTCACAGTTTTGGAGGTTTCAGTCCACAGCTGACTTGTGTTGCTCTCAGGTCCCTAGCAAAGAGCACACCATGACAGAAGCATGTGGCAGTACAAAGCTGTTCATGGCTAAGGAGTGGAAGAGGAAGGGACCAAGGTTCTCAGTTTTGTGGGGTTGTTGGGGAGGTTGTGGTCCTCTGAGCAAAACAGCCACCATCATCAGATCAGCTGTGCCTACTCACAATAGGCCATCCCAATAGGCTGGCCTGTGAACTGCTGACACTCTCTCGGAGAAGCGGAGGGATAGTACGTAGGCAGAGGGAGGTTCATAGAAGGGACTCCATCTGTGCAGCTATGGGCAAGCCATCATCCCTGCTGGGTACAGACCTTACTGTGCCCAGTTTTAGGGTCACTCATTGTCTTGTAGGCAACACCTCACTCGTGTTCTGTAAGTAAGCCCAATAAACTCACTGGTTCTACAGAGTCAACTTTGGAGGGATCCTACTTTGGTTTGTTGTTGGGACCTTACAAGGAGGCAGTAGACATTGCTGACATCTCTCCCCAGGGAACAAATCTTGCAAAAAAAGGTGAAAAAGTACACACATAAAATATGCCTTACACCCAGGGACCACTCTATTATGCTAGATTGTGCTGGGTTACCACTGGCAACTGTAAGAAACTGAGCAATAATGCCCTGACATGTGATTGACATCATGCCATGTGTCACAAAAATGTTTCCAGGGTGCCTCCTACAAATATTAAAATTAAAAAAGAATTTAAAGATTTATTTTTAGGTGTATAAGTATTTGTATGTATGTATATGCACTAGGTATATACAGAGCCTACAGAGGCCAGAAGGGGGTGCAGGATCCTCTGAAGCTAGAATTACAGATAGTGGTGACCCTACATAGGGGTGCTGGGAAACAAACTGGGTCCTCTACAAGGGCAGCATGTGCTATTAACCCTTAGCCATCTCTCTAGCTTCTAATTTTTTTTTTTTTTTGGTGGGTGGGGGTGTTGGGACAGAGTCTCCCTATAGCCCCAGCCCGCCTGGCACTATGTAGACCATGCTGGCCTCCATTTCACAGAGATCCGCCTGCTTCTGCCTCCTTAGTCTCCAATTTTTTTTTAACGTGTGTTTATTTTTGTGTGTGCACCCACGAGAGTAGCAGGGCGCATGTGAGGTCAGAGGGCGACCTGAGAGTCGGGTCTCTCCTTCCACCACGTGGATCCTGGGACTCGAACTCCGGCTTGGCAGCAAGTTCCTTTAACTACTACACCACCTCCTCCGCCCCATGATGATTAGTTTTAAGTCCTTGATGGAGCCCACCGAGTCATGGGGTCGCCTGCCTGCCTCAGGTCACCTCGGCCGCCCCATCTCCTCGCCTGCGGGGCCCCGCGTCTACACCGCCTGCTCCGCTCCCGCAGCCGGGTCCTGAGAGGACGTCAGTAGTTTGCGCGTCCTCTCCTCACTCATAGCCTGAGGTCTGTTCGCCTGACAGCACGATCTCGGAAGTGCGCGTGCGCGCCGACCCCAGCTCCGCGGGCTAGCGGCCCCGCGGCAGCCAATCACACGCTCCCAAGCTGTTGCGTCAAGGCAATCCTGGCCAATGAGCACGGAGCGGGCCGCTGCTTCCGGCCCGCCCCCTTGCCTGAGGCGGGGGGCAGGGCCAGGCCTGGGAACAGCCTTGCAGTTCTTCTCCAGCCGACCCGGGCGGTCGGGCGTGGGCCCAGGTGAGTGTAGCGCGCCGTCCCTTCCGCGCGGCCGCTAAGATTGGGGTGCCGCCGAGCAGCGGGCCCCCTTTCCAGTGCCCCGTCCTCCACCCGCTGCGTTTGGTGGGACACGGAGGGAGGGAGAGGGACCCGTACCTGTGCTCTCTGCACACCTGGACGGCCCCGCCCCTGCCCCCTTGCCCTGGATCCACGTGCCTGCGCTGGGAGCCGCTTCACCGCGCGCCCCTACTCCAGCCTTAGCCCTGGAGTGCTTTCCCGAGGCCCACCGCTGCAGCCTGACAACGAAATGGAGCTTCAATACCCCTCCCCCCCTCATAGCTTTCTCCCTTGACGTTGGTTGGAGCAAATCTGCTTGCCCTGGAATTAGCGTAGGCAGATGGGCTAGGCCCTTACAGCTCCGACATATGTTCCTGATGGCAGTGCAGGGGACCCACCTGTCGCCCCGGTGGAGGAACTGGGATGGAAGCCAAGCTGATTCCTGCCTGCTGGGACTGGGTGGACTCTATTCTTCAGGAAGGGACCCACTCCCATGCAAGTTTCGCTGTTTCCTCCCGTGTCTTTTGACTCTAAACGTTGCGCTGGAGTAGTCCGTGCGCTCTGAGTTAGTGAATACTTAAGTAGCCATTGTACACCAGATGGGAGGGACAGTGTAAGGGAGAGGAGAAGCCTTCTAGGGCAGATTCAGAAGTAAATGCATGGAGCGATTTCTTGTGCCTTGGGCTTTTTTTTTTTTTTTTTTTAATCTGGTCTGTGTGCAGACGCACATGTGGGTGTGGAGACCAGAGGTCAACCTCTATACACACACAAGCAGGTAGATGGCACAGGAATTTTCCCTCTTGTGCCATCTACCTGTTTGTGTGTGTGTATTTTTTTAATGTGTATGAGTACATGTACTTGCATGTATGTAAGTACATCACATGTGTCCTTGGTTCCTGTGGAGGCCAGGAGAGAGCATCAGATCCCCTGGAACTGGAATTACTGATGGTTGTTAGCTGCCATGTGGGTGCTGGGAATCGAACCTTGACCCTCTAGAAAAGCAGCCAGTGTGCTTAACCACTGAACCATCTCCCCAGCCCCATCCACTTGTTTTTTGGTGTTTTTAAAGTATTTTACTTATTTTTATGTGTATGAATGTATTCCCTGCATGTATGTAAGTGCACCTGTGTCGTGCAGTGCCTGAGGAGGTCAGAAGAGGGGGTCGGATCCACTGGAGCAGGAGTTAAGGACAGCTGTTAGTCTCCGTATGGGTGCTGGGAATCAAAACTGGGTCCTCTGCAAGAACAGCCTGTGCTCTTAACCATTGAGCCATCTCTCCAGCCCCATCCACTTTTGGTTTTTTTAAGACAAGATCTCACTGACTGGCATGGAACTCACTGATTAGGTTAGGCTGACTGGTCAGGGAACCTCAAGGATCCACTTATCTCTACCTCCCCAGCTCTGGGATTGCAAGCATGTGCCACTATGCCCCACTTTTTAAAAAATTACATTATTTATTTATTTATTTATGTATGTATGTATTTATTTATTTATGTATTTGTGTGCCAAGGCACAAGTGTGGAAGTTAGTGGACAATTTGCAGGAATGGGTCCTCTTCTACCATGTGGGTCCTAGGGATCAAACTTAGGTCATCTAGTTTGACTGCAAGTTCCTTTACTCAGGCCCTGCCCTACTTTTTTACATGGGTCTGGGGATCGAACTCAGGACCTTCTCCTTGCAAGGCACCTTACCAACTAAGTCATCTCATCAGCCCTCTTTGTGTTTGCTTTTTGGAATAGGGTCTCACTATGCAGCCCAGGCTGGCCCGGAACTCACAGCAATCCTGCCTCAGCCTTTAAAGGGCTGGGAGTACATGTGTGTGCTACCATGCCAGGCTTTTTTTTTTTTTGGTCTCTGAAGGGACCTGTGAATAAACTGGCCCAAAAGGGCAGATGACTTTTCTGGGGCTGAGGCTTTCTAACTGAAGGATCAAGTCACATTCATTTTGTAGGAATTCATGATGAAGTACAGGTTGCTTCTGTGAGATGTTTCCTCCATCCCTTCACTTCTAGAAGATATCTCAGGATCCCAGAATCACAAGACTCACTCTCTACCTCCCACCCCTGCTCCACCCCCACTCTCCACTTCAAGAGTCCTGTGACCCAGTGACCTTAGCCAGGTTGCCTGGGTGATGTCAAGGAAGTGGCATGTGATCAGTGCCATGGGGGAACATCCTGTGGAGGCAGAAAAGGGGTGTGGTTGGCCAAGAAGATTTGCCTTGTGTTGCCTGTAGCTTAGATGTGATTGCCTCAGTCTCCACTGTGAAGGGAATTTGTAAACACAGCCCCCACTCCATCCTGTCTCAAGCAGAGTATTCTCCCATTAACTGCCCAGAAGCTTCAATTATGTCTGAAAGGAAATTACTGCTTAGTCATTTATCTGAAGGAAAGTGTTTCAAATACAAGTTGCATCTCCATCCTTTGAGTTCAACCTGCAGACTCAGTCTGACTCAGTTGGTTGGTTATACATTGAATTGTGAGCTATCTCCCTAGGGAGAGAGGGATTGAGACAGGATATCATTGTGTAGCCCAGGCTGGCCTTGAGCTCCTGATCCAGCCTCAGCCTCCTGAGTGCTGGGAATACAGGCATGCACCACCATGCCCAGGAAATGGTATTGCTTTGTGTGTGTGTGTGATTGTGGGGCCATATACCATGGTGTGCATGTGGAGGTCACAGGACTGCTTTCAGGAGTTGGTTCTCTCCTTCCACTGTGGGATCAAACCCACGTGGTCAGGCTTGTGTGGGAAGTGCTTTTATTTGATGAACAATCTTGCTGGCCCTGATCTATCTTTAATTTTATTTATTTATTCATTCTACTTTATGTGTATGAATGTTTTGCCTGCATGTATATAAGTGCCAATGGGAGTCAGAAGAGGGTGTCAGATACCCTGGAACTGGAGTTATAGACAGTGATTAGCTGCCATGTGGGTGCTGGGAACTGAACCGGATTCCTCTTCAAAAGCAGCTAGTGCTCTTAACCTCGGAGCCATCTCTCCAGCCCCTGATTTTTTTTTTTTGATTCTATGTTTTTTTATTGTGTCTGTATAATGTGGGGGCCAGCATGTATGTCATGGTACATGTTTGGTCAAAGGAGAACTTTGTAGAGTTGGTTCTCTCCTTCCACTTTATGTGTGTTCTGGCGTTTTGAAAGCAGGTTGACAGCCTTGCATGGCAAGTGCCTTTACCAACTGAGCCAGCTGCTGACTCCCTGGCTTGATTTTTCTCAAGAAATGGGAGTATGGCAGTGACACCTGTAATCCTAGCACCAGGGAAACTGAGGCAGGAGGATTGTGAGGTCCAAGCCAGCCTGGAAAAATAGTGAGATTCTGTCTCAAACATACAAACAAGGAAACAAAGACAGAGGTAAAAGAGTAGTGGCAGTGTACAAAGTAACAATGTGACATAAGTGACAGTCATGGGGACTGGGCTGGAGCAGCATTTATCATAAGCTCTGTGTCTGTATTATCTCAATTAATTCTCAAGAAATAGTGTACTCTCTTTTCTGATTAATATATGTTTAGAAATCAAGGCACAGGAGAGGTGACTCTGTGGTCAAGAGTACTGGCTGTTCCTGCAGAGGACCCTGGTTCAGTTCCCAGCACCCATGTGGCTGCTCACAACTGTCTGTAACTCCAGTTCCAGGAGCTCCAATACCTTCTGGCCTCCACAGGCACTGCATGCACATGGTGTACTTACATATATGCAGGCAAAATACTCATATATGTAAAATACAAATAAATAAGTACAATTTAAAAAAGAGAAATCAAGGCACAGAGAGAATAGTTAGCTTTGATGATATTAGAAGCCTTGTGGAGGCTGGAGAGATGGCTCAGCAGTTAAGAGCACTGGCTGCTCTTGTAGAGGTTCTGGGTTTGGTTCCCAGCACCCACACAGCAGCTCACAACCACCTATAACTCCAGTTCCAGAGGATCTCTTCTGATCTTAGCAGGCATTGCATGCACATGGTACATATATGCATGCAGACAAAACACTTATGAACATATAGCATTTTTTTGAAAAGAAGCAGCTACATGTAAGTGTACATACCTGTAGTCCCAACACTCAGGAGGTAGAGGCAGGAGGATCAGGAGTTCAAGACCATCCTCAGCTGCACAATGAGAGTTTGAAGCCACCTTGAGCTACATGAGAAAAAAAGAGAAGAGAAAAGAAAGCGATAGAATCAGGACCCACATTCTGGCACTCTGGCTCCTGGCAGCTCTGAATGTTCTTAGTCACTGCAAAGGTGGCAGAGGGACTTTCAGGCCTAACCCAGAGGAAGGAAGGGACAGCTGGGGCCTCTGGAGTCCCACGGAGTTCTCTGAGCAGAGACAGTTTTCAGATGAGTCTAGAAAGCCGGTATCCTGATTTCCCTGAGTGGGGGTGGCATGGTGCCCCTGCATACTGTGGTCAGTGGTTCTGTGGGGACTCTTTTTCCCCAACATTGCTCCACTCCAGTGGTCAGTCTCTCTGGTCTCTCTCTGCTTCAGATCTTGGGAGTGTCCCCAAACTGGGCCCTGCCTTCCTGTTGCATATCTGTCTCTTCCTTTGCAGCCCGTACTCCCCTTGTGTCTGTCACTCACTGAGTTCTACATGAGCCTGTTTTGCCCAAGGCAGCTGCTCCTATTTTCAGATTTGTTCCATCTCCAGTCCTCACTACACTCTCAATGCCTTCTGGAGAGCTCCTGTGCCTATAGCTCCAGGCTATAAGAACAGAGCTGCTATAAGAACAGAACCTCCAGATCCCTAAATACACTTGCCCATTTTCCCAATAGCTCCAATTTCCAAACTAGACTCTCTAGACAGTCTCATGTAACCTAGGCTGACCTTATAGTAGAGGCTATAATTAAACTTTTAAAAAAAAGATTAAAAAATGTTTAAAAATATTTTGTTATTTTTATTTTATGTGTCAGTGTTATTGCCTGCATGTGTGTAAGAGCACCTGTGTCGTGCAGTGCCAGGGGAAGTCAGAAGAGGATGTCAGATGCCCTGTATCTAGAGTTACAGATGGTTGTTAGCTACCATGTAGATGCTGGGAATCGAACCTGGGTCCTCTATAAGAGCAGCCAGTGCCCTTAACCACTGAGCCATCTCCAGCCCCCAAGATTTATTTATTTTCTATATGTATTAGTGTTTTGCCTGCATGTATGTGCATGTCGTGTGCCCATGGAGGCTAGAATAGGGCATTAGATCCCATGGAACTGAGTTAACAGGCAGTTGTGAGCAGCCTTGTGGGTGATGGGAACTGAACCTGGGTCCTCTGCAAGAGCAACCAGTGCTCTTACCTGCTAAGCCATCTCTCCAGCCTCCACCTTAAACTTCTGATTCTTCTGTTTCTACCTCTTGAGTGCTAGGGTTGCAGGCGTGAGCCACTAGACCCAGTTTATGGGGTGCTGGTGATAGTGCATGCTAGGCAAGCACTTTGCTGCTTTATTCTTGGGGGGGCGCGATGGCTCAGTGGTTAAGAGCACTGACTTGCAAAGGACCTGGGTTCAGAACCCAGCACCCACATGGCAGCTAACAGCCATCTGTAACTGCAGCTTCAAGCGATCTGACACCCTCTTCTGGTCTCTCTGGGCACTTGCTTGACACAGCTGCACTTACACACATGCAGGCAAAACTCATACACATAAAAATAAATAAAACATTAAAAAAATGCTTAAACTTAATAATGATGCTCATTAAATTTGAGCTAGCCTGGAATTCACTGTGTAGACCACGCTGGCCTTGAACTCACAGAGATCCTTCTGCCTCTGCCTTCTGAGTGCTAGGATTAAAGGCGTGTGCAACCACACCCAGCTCATGAGACAAAAACCAGGGCATGGTGGTAACACCTATATTCTATCTAGCCCGTGGGAGGTGGAGGCAGGAGGATCAATAGTTCAAGGTTGTCCTCAGTTACATAGCAGGTTCAAGACATGTCTCAAATCAAAACAAAGTATTTATGGATGTAGGTGCGTGTTTCTTTTTCCTGGCTTGTTTCTTGTTTGCGTTGCTGGGGATGGACCCAAGGGCCCTATATTTTTCTATATGCTTAAACATAATTCAAGCCAGACCTAGTAGTACATGTACATAATCCCAGCACTCAGCACTCAGGATGCTGAGGTAAGAGGATTGTGACTTAAGCCCAGTCTGAGCTACCTAGTAAGACACTGTCTCAAGTAACCAATAAAAATAAAGAGGGGGCTTGAGGGTACAGCACAATTAGTAGAGAGCTTGCCTAGCATGCATGAAGCCCTGGGTTGGATCCTCAGCATCCCAGAAACCTGGTGTTTTGATGAATGCCTGTAATCCCAGCACTGGGAGGTAGGGGCAGGAGGAACAGAAGCTCAGGGTCATCTTTACATAGGAATTTGGGACCAGCCTGGTCTCCCATGAGATCCCATCTCAAACCTATAATGAAAAAGAAGGAAAGGTTAGGTGTGATGGCACATGCCTTTAATCCCAGCACTCAAGGCAGAGGCAGGTGAATCTCTGAGATTGTGGCCAGCCTGGTCCACATAGCCAGTTCCAGGCCAACTGGGGCTATGGGAAGACCCTGTTTCGAAAAACAACAAAAACAAAAGAAGACAGAAAGAAGGAAGGGAGGAAGAGGAGGGAAGAGAAAGAAATAGCACCTCACAGGAAGCCAGGCTCTGCATTTGATCTTCAGTGTGACCACTTGCTTTTCTTTGGGGTCCTTGCTTTGCCATCCATGGCATGAGAAAGTCACCAAAGAGGGTTCAGAGGTTCCACCTGGCCCTGATGTCCCTGGGCTGGGAGCCACAATGCTAAAACCTTTCCTTTGTCCCCGATTTTCCCACAGTGCTGCTGCCATGCCCACCTCGGTGCTGTGGGCAGTGGACCTCTTTGGGAGAGTGTACACTCTGTCTACAGCCGGCCAGTACTGGGAGCTGTGTAAAGATGCCCAGATGGAGTTCAAGCGGGTCAGTGCGGCTACTCGTTGCTGCTGGGGCATTGCCTGTGACAACCAAGTCTACTTGTATGTATGCGCCAGTGACGTCCCCATCCGCTGCCGAGAGGAGGCTTATGAGAATCAGGTAGTACACGTGTGTGGCATTGCTGAGGTGGTCATGTCCTGGGTATTAATTACAATGAACTGAGGAGTGAGTGAATTGAGGTTCTAGCTGCCTTGCCATCCCTGAATTCATTTCATCATACAAGTTGCCCTGGGTGTGGTGGCACACTTCTGTAATCCCAGCACTTGAGAGGCTGTGGCAGGAGAATCGTAAATCCAAGGCCAGTTTGGGCTATATATTATTTACCTATTTACCTATGTGATAAAATACCATGACCAAGGCAACTTATAGAAGAAAGAGTTTATTGGTCTTATGGTTCCAAAGGGGGAAGAGTCCATCATGGCGGGGAGGCATGGCAGGAGGCAGCTGGAACAGAAAGCTGGGCACTCAGATCTTCAAGCAGGCACAGGAAGCAGAGACAAACTGAAAGTGGGGTAAGGCTAAAACCCACCCCCAGTGACACGCTTCCTCCAGTAAGGCCACCTCTCCTAAACCTCCTAAAACAGAACCACCAACAAATACATGGAGCCTAAGGGGGCCATTCTCATTCACACCACCACCAGCCTATTTAAATAGTTAGACTCTCTCCAATAAGGAGAGACCAGGGATTTAACTCGGTTAATAGGCACATACCTAGCTTGTCTAGTATGCACAAAGTCCCATCTGATCCCCAGCACTCAAGAAATAGAGGCAGGAGGATCAGAAACTCCAGGTCATCCTTTACCACATACTGAGTTCAGAGTCTCCCTGGGCCACGTGAGACCTTGTCTCAATTAAAAAACAAACAGAAAGTTGGGCTTGGTGATACATGCCTATAACCCTAGTACCTCAGAAGGTAGAGGCAAGAGGATCAGGAATTCAAGGTCATCCTTGCCTACATAGTGAATTCAAGTCTGGCTATATAACACCCTATCTCAAAAACAAAAAGCAAAAACAAAACCCAAATAACAACATCAAAAATCCAAGTTTTGGGGTGGGGGTGGTGTATGTAGCTCAGAGGTTTAACACCTGCCTGGCTTTCATTAGGCCTGGGCTCAAACCTCAGTACTCAGAAACAATAATCCCAAGTTTGATAGCATCCAGGATAGGATCTTTGGAACTAGAGCCCTGGTTATGTCTTTGACTGTGAAGGCTGAGTCTGTGTGAAGGTGGACCTGGGTAGTTTCCAGGAGCTCAGGTGGGCCATGTGTGGCTGCCCCCCCATGGAGCATGCTGACACACTGGCTCTTTCTGAAGTGGCCTGGGCATTGTAGATCCTGCATCCCAGGTGGGCCTTCCATGTGTCTCCCATCCTGGAGAGGCCCTGCCTGCCTGGGTCCATACCCCACAGGCTTGTTCTTAAGGCCATCTCTGTGTCCTTCTTGGTCTCAGCGCTGGAACCCCATGGGCGGCTTTTGTGAGAAACTCCTGCCGAGCGATCGCTGGCCGTGGAGTGACGTGAGTGGGCTCCAGCACCGACCACTGGATGGGGTGGCACTGCCCTCGCCACACTGGGAGTGGGAGTCAGACTGGTACGTGGATGAGAATTTTGGAGGGGAGCCCACCGAGAAAGGGGTAGGTGAACTCAGTACCCAGCATGGATGCTTCAGGCTTAGCCTGTCCCCCCAAGCACCACTGTCCCCAGCCCAGCTATATCTGACTTGCTTGCTGTGGAATTGGGTGCTTTGGGTACTGCTGCTCCCTCCTTCCCTCCCTTTCTTCCTCACCCACCCCAGCTCTTCAGATCTCTTCCACCAGAAGCCTTACAAGGCTCTTCACTTGGTATTTCAGGGGTGGACATATGCCATTGACTTCCCTGCCACATACACTAGAGACAGTAAGTGGAATTCCTGTGTGCGGCGGAGGAAGTGGATCCGGTATAGGAGATACAAAACCCGGGACTCCTGGGCCAAGGTCTTTGTGCCTGAGTGTGGCATGGGGGCTGGGCTCCAAAAGGGACTAGGCATGGGGTCCCTGATAGAAGTTGTCACAAGAACCCTCATTATCATACCCCTGCCTGGGCAGAAGGGGATGCCATACCCACTCTAGGACCTTGCTTTTGATTTTCTTTTCCTGTCCCAGAACCTATATGTCTGTCCCCTCATTTGGAAGATGGCCACACAGAAATTGTCCTGCCCCAGGCCTCCCCTCCCCTAACAAGGCTCTCCTGTAGTATCCATGATCCAATTCAAGGGCGGTAGCCCAGGTCTAGTGTCTGAGGGAGGGGTCAGAGCAGAGGGGATCCATGCAGGAGCCTGAAGGCCTGTGGCTGCCCTCTTTGTGCAGTCAGGCATCATGGACCAAGGTGAGGGCGGAAGGACTAGGGGAGAGGCAGGCAGAGGAGGAGAAGGACACTGTAGGTCACCAGGCAACAACATCTACACTTCTTATCCCATTTCAGATCCCCTCCAAGGATGACCCTAAGGAACTCCCTGACCCCTTCAATGACCTGTCTGTAGGAGGATGGGAGATCACAGAGGAGCCTGTGGGCCGACTGTCAGTGTGGGCTGTATCCCTACAGGGAAAGGTAAGGCCACACCTCAGTGCCCTGGATCAGAGGTGGTGAGGGAAGACAGCCACAGGCTGGAACAGTGCAGGGGTTCCCCAAGGTGGAGGAGGAGATCTCATTGCCTTCTATCCCTAGAGTTGGGGCTTCCTGAGCTGGCAGCATTTTACCAGGCTCTCCACAATTCCTGTCCTGTGGGCATCAATTTTGTCTCCTATGACAGGTTCTAGGCTTCCAGTGGGCTCCCACCTACAATCTCTGGTAGTACTGTGCATGGGTGAGTAGGTAGATGGATGACTGATGTTTTGGTAGATTGATAGTGGTGGATAGATGGATGATGTGTAGGATGAATGGTAAGTAGATGAATGATGTATGGATAAACTGATAGAGAAATCACAGGTAGGAGGATGGATATTGTATGGGTGCGTGGATGGATTGATGATGCATGGATGCATGGTGGATGGTGGCTGACTAAATGAACAGTAAACATATGTAGATGAGTAAGTAGACGGATACATGATGGGTGGATAGATGGATGGGGTGGGTAGTTGGTGGGTAAGTACGTAGATGTATGGTGGATGGTAGATGAATGGTAGGTGTGTAGGTGGTTAGGTGGATGGATGATGGGTGACTGACGGTAGGTAGATGGATAGTAGGTAAAAGGATGGATGGTAGGGAGGGTACATTGAAGGTGAGTGGATGGATGGTAGATGGGTAGAAGAATGGGGAGGGGGTAGATATATGGATAGCTGGGTGGATAGATGGATGAGTGGGTGGTGGGTTTGTAGGTGGATGAGTGATGGGTAGGTATATATTTAGAGAAAAGAGATCTTTTCTCAGAGTTTGTGAATAAGACCCTGGACAACAGCAGGGACACAGATGGTTCTGAGCACAGGGGATCCAATGCCTTCATCATGGTTTTAGATCTTAATTATAATTGTCCAGTACTCCTACCATGCATGGACCACAAGTCTTTGCTGACTTTGGGACAGTCAAAGAAGATTCTTTTTAGCAGGCTCACCTCCAGCCAGGGTCATGTTTACCCTGACTTAGGTCAACTGTAGTTGTTTCCCCTCAGTTTTGCTAAAGGATGGGGGAGAGGGACTGGACAGGGTGAAAGAGGTGGCCCAGGACAGCCCACCTAGATGCAAAGAGAGGGGGAAGGCGAGGGCTGCAGAGCTGTGCTTGTGTTCCCTGATTGTCAACTGTGAGCCAACGTCACCCAGCGCCACTCCTGTGGTCCTTAATAAGAATGTGCCAGAAAGAGACACTTGCACACCGGGAACAAAAGGGAGACTCCCAGTCTGGTCCTGCAAGGCCTGTTAAAAGGCTGGCTTGGCAGCAATAGAGAGACCAACATCTCTAGTCTGAAGATGGCTCTCTGGAACCATCCCTCCATACATCATGCAGACATGTGCCACCTCCTCCAGGTAAAATGAACCTAAGTATCAGGATGACATGAAGGAGTTGCACACACACATGATGGTGTGTGCTTGTAATCCCAGAACTGGGGAGGCAGACACAGGCAGATTCCTGGGGCTCACTGGCCAGCCGTCCTAGCCTAATTGATGGACTCTGAGCTAAAGAGAGACCCTGTCTCGAAGGGCGTGGACAGGACTTCTGAGGATGACACCTGACATTGACCTCTGGCCTCCACAGGCACATGCACTCACATGCACAAGAGCAGGCACACCCACATATTAAACTATATAACGTAGACATAGGTAAGAATGTTTTGGGGGCTGGAGAGATGGCTCAGCAGTTAAGAACACTGATTGTTCTTGCAGAAGACCCGGGTTTGAATCCCAGCACCCACATGGCAGCTAACAACTGTTCGTAACTCCAGTCCCAGGGGATCCGACAGCCTCTTCTGACCTCCGAGGGCATTGCATGACACGGTTGCACTTACCTACATGCAGGCAATACCCGCATGCACATAAAATAAAAATAATAAATTAAAAAAAGAGTTTTGAACAGGACTCCAATAGCACAGGGAACAGCCCCAATAATTGACAAAGGGGTTTGCATGAAATTACAAAGCTTCTCCGTAGCAAAGAAAACTATGCTGATAGCCTACAGGATGGGAGAGAACTATTTGCTGGCTGTACTTCAGACAGGAGGTTAACATCTACAACATATGAAGAACTGCAAAAAATTAAACACTCAAAGAAGAAAACTGCCAATACATGGACTAATGAAATAAACAGTTCTTAAAAGAAGAAACACAAGTGACAATACATTGTTGTTTTTGTTGTTTTGAGACAAGGTCTTGCTATGTAGCCCTGGCTGGCCTGCAACTTGCTGTGCAGACTAGGCTGACCTTGAACTCACAAAGATCCACCTGTCTCTGCCTCCTGAGTGCTGAGCTCAAAGGCATGTGTCACTATGCATAGCTCCAATAAATATTTTTAATAAAAGTGTTCCACATCCTTAGTCAGCAGGGAAATCCAAAGTAAAACTACTCTGTGGGGTGTGCCACCACACCTGGCATAAGGTGTTACTTTTTTAAACATCAATGTTTATTTAGATTTAACCCCAGAACAAACCACTTTCCCCTTGTTTTATCTTTTGTTTTTTAATCTCAGTCTTTCCTCTGGGATTACTTTCTTTTTACTAATGTGTGTCCTTCACAGTTGGATTTTGAGGGTCTTCTGGTAGCAGACTCTCTTTTTGGTAGGTGACATATCTTTGCTTTGTCCTCGATGTTTCTGGCTTTTTGAGACAGGGTCTCCCTGTAGCCCCAGCTGGCCTGGAAGTCACTGGGTAGACTAGGCTGGCCTCCCTCTCACAGAGATCCACCTTCCTCTGCCTCCCGAGTGCTGGAACTATTCTAGATAGTAACCCCTGTCTGAAGTACAGCTGGCAAAGATTTTTCTCCCATCCTGTGGGCTAAGCGCACATCAGTGTGCATTCATGATCATACATTTACACATACACACGCACACGCACACACACAGAACTACTTTGTGATTCTATCTCACATCTCACCCTAGTTAGAATGGCCATGGTCAGGAAAAGGAAGGAGAGCAAATACTGGTAAAGATGTGGGGAAAGGACTGGCAAGATGGTTCAGCAGGTAAAGGTGCTGGCCACCGCCCCTGATGACTTGAGTTCGGTCCTTTCATCTGACATGGTGGAAGGAGAGAACCGATTCCCACAAGTTGTCCCCTGACCTCCACACATGTGCCCTGGCATATGCACAAACACATACGTACATACAACCAAACAAATAAATGTAATTTTAATAAAAAATATGGGGAGAGAGGACCCATATTGCTTAGTCTTAACTATTCATATCAAGGAGCAAAAGAAGTGGGCATTTCAGACCTTAGACTTCCCACTTAACCATCAAGACATCAAGACCCCGGCTTCCCCTAGTGACAGGTGTCCTGAGAGCGCATTACAACTATGGGGTATAGAACACGAGCTGCCCGGAAACTGCTGGGTGCCTCGGGCTGACAGGAATCTGCTTATGGAAGGTGTATGATGGAGGAAAGCAGATGAAAGGAACATGTCTAACCCCCAGGACCACTGAGGTCCAGGCTTTGCATTTTTTTCCACCAGAGTGAGCAAAGTGGAGGAGGGGTACTTAAAGTTTATGGGTATGTCAAGGAGCCTCCCACATACTCGACCTGAGCAGATGGACAGATAGGCTGATGTGAAACCCATACCTTCCTCTTTCCTCCCAGGTATGGTACCGAGAAGATGTCAGTCACCCGAACCCAGAAGGTTCCTCATGGTCTCTCATGGAAACTCCTCGGGAAGTGGCCCAGATCAGCTGTGGGCCCCATGACCTCGTGTGGGCCACCCTCTGGGAGGGGCAGGCCTTGGTCCGGGAAGGAATCAACAGGAATAACCCCAAAGGTGAGCAGCCCCTTAATGGGAAGGCGGGTTCTTGCTCCCAGAATCTTGACTGATGGAGGCTGTCTGGGGTTTCTTTGGGGCCTGGCAGGAAGTTCCTGGTCCATAGTAGAGCCTCCTGGCTCTGAAAATGGGATCATGCAGGTCTCCGTGGGAATCAGCGTAGTCTGGGCTGTCACGAAGGACCACAAAGTAAGAGTTGGGGGGCTAGGGTGGGTTGGTGGGTACATTTAACATTGGGGGTTTCTGTTCTTGTGAGGGTCGATAAACCTTTTAGAATACATCCTGCATCAGGCAAGCACTGTGAGTTTTTCTTTTAACATGGTCTCATGTAGTCCAGGCTACACTCAAACTCACTATGTAACAGAGGCTGGCCATAAACTTCAGAGCCTCCTGCCTCTACTGCCCAAATGATGGTATTATAGGCACACACCATACCTAGTTCATGCAGTGTTGGAGATTGAACCCAGGGCTTCAAGATGCTAAGGAAACACTCTACCCACTAAGCTATACCCCCAGCCCATCCGTGAGCTTTTCTGCTGTTGAAATCATCAACCATCTCCAGGATGTTTGATACTGCCATATGACTCTCTCGCCCACACCCTGAACCAAAATGCTGAACAACATTTCAGATGATCAGGGGCTAATATGCCAAAGCCCTCAGCCAGTTAAATGCCTCTCTTTTCTCTGTTACTAAATCTTATCAGAGGCAGGTTCAGTCAGATTAGCCAATTTCAAGTGCTTTTGTGATCTTTATCTATTTAGCTATCATCCACCATCCATCCATTATCCATCTATCTGCCATCTGTCTACCTGTCATCTACATATTATCTCTCATTCATCCATCTACCTGTTCATCTATCTATCAATCATCTACCAACCAGATATTGTCTGTTGTCTATTATGTATAAATTATCATCTATCAATTATCTATTGATCATCTCTTTATCATCTATATATTATCTGTCATCTCTCTGTTGTGTTGGGGATGAAACATAGGGACTTCATACATCACTGTATGTCAGGGGCATTTCTATCAACCAGTACCTTAAAAAGATCCTCTGGGACAGGTCAGTGAGATAGCTTAGTGGGAAAAGGTGCCTGCTGTCAAGCCTGGCTACCTGAATTGGATCCCCAGGACACACATGATGGAAGGAGAGAACTGATTCCCACAAGTTGTCCTCTGACTTCTACATGCATGTTCATACAGGTGCATCCTCATTCACACACACACACACGGTCCTCTGTCTCTGACCCTCCAAGGAGATGTGCTTATTTTGTGCTTATTTGCTTATTTCTGGTTTTCAGGTATGGTTCCGGAGAGGTGTCAACTCTCACAACCCCTGTGGCACCAGCTGGATTGAGATGGTTGGAGAAATGATAATGGTCAACGTGGGGTTGAATGACCAGGTAGATATGCATCTGGTTCCTGGGACTCCTAATGCAGGGTGTTGAACTGGTGACCCACTATTCCCTGACCCCCGGCCCCCAACCCCAGGAGGGGCTCCTGATGTTGGCACAGTGGGGAGTTCTAGGGCGCAATGAAGGCTACTTCTTCCTGAGTTCTGGAGTCTCCACTTGGCTCAGGGTCACTTCCCTAAGAGCAGTAGGAATCTGCTAGTAGTGAGGTGAACCATGTCATAAATAAAGGAAGGACACATTGAGAGATATTTGGGGAGGGACTTCACCGAGTGAGAGATGGAAGTAAGCTCTTTTCCTTTGACTCTGTGATGCCTTGTTCTCATGAGTGCCCTCTGTACAGTATGACAGTGTAGCCTCATTCCCCAAAGATAATGGGCTACAGAGATGGCTCAGCAGTTAAGAGTGCTTGCTGCTCTTACAGAGGACCTGAGTTCAATTCCTAGCACCCACCGTAGGCAGTTCACAAACTGCCTGTTAACTCCAGCTCCAGGGGATCTTATACCCCTTTCTGGCCTCTGCAGGCACCTGCATACACACACATAAATAAAAATAAAATCTTAAAAAAGATAACCAGGTTTAGGGGCTAGAGAGATGGCTCAGTGGTTAAGAACACTGAGTGTTTTTGCAGAAGACCTGGCTTCAAATCCTAGCACCCACATGGCAGCTTAACACCTGTCTGTAACTCCAGTTCCAGGGGATCCAACAGCCTCTTCTGTCCTCCGCGGGCATTGCACAACACGGGTGCACTTACTT
>NW_008360015.1:1194727-1210733 GCF_000622305.1 Nannospalax galili | reverse complement strand
TATAAAAAGATAACCAGGTTTAGGTACTTGTAAGACTCTTGCTATGAAGGTGACACCCCTCATGCCCTGCCCAGTGCACTGCAGTGAAAGTGCAGAGGTCCTCTGAGGGACCAGCTTCCCTTAAGAGGCCACATTGAAGATAGTGACACAAATGAACCTTGTGTGGCTGGGGATGTGACTCAGTAGAGTGTTTGCCTAGTGTCTTAGTTTGTTTCTTCATTGCTATGACAAAACACTCTGACCACTACCAACTTGGGGAGGAAAGGGTTTATTCAGCTTACATCTCCCAGGTTGCAGTTCATCAGGGAGCCCAAGGTAGGAACTCAGGGCAGGAACATGGAGGCAGGAGCTGGAACACAGGCCATGGAGGAACGCTGCTTATTGGCTTGCTCCCTTGGCCCCTGCTCAGGCTGCTTTCTTATACAACACAGACCCATCTGCCCAGGGGTGGCACCACCCACAATGGGTTGGGCCCTCCCACATCACTCATCAAGAAGATGCCCTTTAGACATGGCCACAGGCCAGTCCAATAGAGGCAATTCCCCAATTGAGGCTCCCTCAACCCAGGTGTGTCAAGTTGACACTAAAGCATCCGGCACACCCAGCATGCAAGAAACGCTGGCTCCATCCCTAGCACTGCATAAAACTGGGCTTGGTGGCTCATGCCTGTAATTGCAACACTTGAGAAGGTGAGGCAGGAGGATCAAAAGTTCAGGGTCATCTTTGACTATATAGTGAATTCAAAGCCAGCCTGGGCTACAGGAGACCCTGTCTCAAAGAAGGGGTAGGGGGTGACTAGAGAGATGGCTCAGCAGTTAAGAGCACTGGCTGCTCTTGCAGAGGACCCAGATTCAATTCCCAGCACTCACATGGTGGCTAATAACTATCTGTAACTCCAGTTTCAGGGGAATCTGATGCCCTCTTCTGAACTCTGCAGACATTGCATGACATAGGTATACTTACATACATGCAGGCAATACACTCATACACATAAAAATAATAAATGTTAAAAAAAAGGGGGGGCAGTTAAGAGCACATACTACTCTTACAGAGAACCCAAGTTCAGTTTTCAGCACCCACATCAGGCAGCTCATAACCACCTGTAACTCTGGCACCAGGCGATCTGATGCCCTCTTCTGGCCTCTGTAGGCACCAGGTACATGTACCCACACACAGACACACATATATGCATATAATTACAATTATTTTTTTAGAAGCCAGGGGTGGTGGTGCATTCCCTTAATCCCACATTGGGAGATAGAGGCAAGTGGATCTCTATGAGATGGAGGCCAGCATGGTTTATATAGTGAGTTCTAGGCCAGCTGGGGCTACAGGGAAACCCTGTCTCGCAAAACAAAACAAAACAAAAAAAAGTGGACCCTGTGTTCTAGCCTGGTACCCATCTGCCCTATGCCTTCTCTGAATCTTATCACCCCAAAGTCCCTAATCCGAAGTTCAGGTCTCTTGTTTCTGACCTTGCTGCTACCTTTCCCTGAGCCCTGCTGGCCTTTTCCTGCCATGGATTTCTGCAGCTGTCCTACATCCCACCAGAACTTGCAGCCTTGACACACATCAATATGTGCCCCCCCACCCACATCTATCATGATAAGGGGCACCTGCCTATGTTTGCATACATGTACTCCAGCCCTACCACGTACTCTGATCTGCCCCAGCACCCTAGGAAGGGTCTGTGCCTAGCCTCTTCTGTACAGCACCCCTCTTTGTTCCAGGTCTGGGGTATTGGCAATGAGGACCGCACTGTGTACTTCCGGCAGGGCGTCACCCCCAGTGAGCTCAGTGGGAAGACATGGAAGGCCATTGTCATGAGTCGAGAGAGTGACCGGTCATATTCTGGCAGCTCGTCCAGCCTCCTCAGGTGATGCAGGACAGCAGGGCATAGAGGACTTGCGGGGGACAGACTGTGGCCTCATGGGGTGCCCAACCAATGACTTGTAGAGCCACAAGAGCTGGGACCTAGAGCTGAGAGCTGGGTGTGATGGTGCACACCTGTATTATAGCACTTGGGAGGCAGAGGCAGGAGGATCAGGAGTTTAAGGTCATCTTTGGCTACATAATAAGTTCAAGACCAATCTGGGCTATATAAGACCCAGTCTCAGAAACAAAACAAAAAGATACTGTAGTTGGTTGGTATGGTTTAGATCTCTAATCCTAGCACTTGGGATTGCTGTGTGTCGGGAGCCATGCTTTACCTAAGCAGAGGCTAACCTGAGCTACAGAGTGAGTTCAGGTAACCTGGGATATCACCTGTCTGTACAGCAGAGGATAACCTTGAACTCCTGATCCCCCAAATACTGGGATTATAGGTATATACCTATAATCCAGATACTGCTTCTACCTCCCAAATACTGGGATTATAGGAATATACCACCACACTGGGCTTTTTGCAGTGATGAGGGTCAAATCCAGGGCTTTGTGCATGCTAAGCAAGCACTCTACCAACTAGGCTACATCCTTAGCCTAACAACAACAAATACAGCAATTCCAGCTCCCTAACTGGGACTTCCAGCCCTCTGGGAAGCATGGGTGTTTCTGTGTTATACAGGAATAGGCAATAGAAGCTCAGTAAGTTTGAGGGTACATAGTCACAAGGAAGTGAGAGTCTGTCCTATTTTGTCCCCAGTGCTGGCTGCTTTTTCGGGGATGAGGTGAGGGGCAGTGGTACAGAGTCTGCACCCAGTGACACCGATGCCTCCTCAGAAGTCGAGAGACGGTGCCCTGAGCAGCTTCTCCCCGAAGAGTCTTTGGACAATTCCCAGAACCCTAAAGGGAGCTCATCCCCAGACCCTGGGACTGGCAGGACCTCTGAGTGTACCATGGAGAACACCTGCCTGGCTGAGGGCAAAGGGAAGGCTTCTGAGGCCTCCTGCCTTGATGAACGTTCTGGCCACACCTCCACACCAGTGGAGCTGCCCTGGACCAATATTGACCTCAAGGAACCCAAGAAGGTGCCCAGCAACTCAGCTGCTGGCTTGCCTGGAACCACAGGCCTCTCCTCCCTCGGGTTCTTCCCGCTGGGCATGGAGGAGCCATATGGGGCAGATGACCACCCACTGTGGGCCTGGGTGTCTGGAGGTGGATGTGCAGTGGAGGCAGGCTCCATGCTCAAGTGGTTCACTGTCCAGTCGGGTAAGGAGACCCAGTGGGTGTTCATAGGGTATATAGGGTCTAGGTGAGGCCTGAGGCTCACTGTTCTACCTGAAGGCCCTCACAGCCTTGACCAAGTTGTTGGGCCAGTGTGTGGTGTTCATAGACTCAAGGGAGCTATTAGGAGGAGGACTCAGGACACTCTGCAGAGGTTGGAACTTTCTAACAAGAATGGATAGATTGGGCCTGGGGAGATGGTTCAGTGGATAAAGTGGTGTGTGAGATGACCCAAATTCATACCCCCAGAACTTACATAAAAGCCAGGTGTGGCTGTGCATGCTTGTAACCCCACTGCTGGGAGGGCAGAGCAGGAGGATGCCAGGGGCTCACTAGGTGCTACCTAATACGATGAGCTTCAAGTTGGGTGAGAGACCCTGCCTCAAATAAGGCAGAAAAGTGATTGAGGAGATACTTCCTGCTGTCAACCCCTGGCCTCCACATGCACCTTAGTATACCCAGACACACATATACACCGTGCGCGCGCGCGCGCGCGCACACACACACACACACACACACACACACACACACGCACACGGAGGGAGGGAGGAAGGAAGGAAAGAAAGAAACAAACAAACTTAAAAGAACAGGCTGATTCGGGAACAGTCTTAGTTACTTTTCCCATTATTGTGACCAAATACCTGACAAGAAACAACTTAAGGGAGGAGGGCTTATTATGACTCACAGTTTAAGGACACAGTCCATCGTGGTAGGAAGGCATGGCAGCAGGAGTGTGAGGCAGCTGCTCACATGGCATCCAGTCAGGAAGCAGAGAGATGGATGCTGGTGCTCAGCTCACTTTCTCCTTTGTATTCAGTCAGGACCCCAGCCCATGGGACAGTGCTGCCCACGTTCAGGGTGGGTCTTCCCTCCTCAGTTAACTTGATCTAGGAACTCCCTCACAGACATGCCCAGAGGTTTGTCCTAGGTGGTTCTAGATCCTGTCAGGTTGATGGTATTAACTGTCACAGGGATGGGAAGGGAGGAACAGAGAGCATCATTGGCCCCTTGTCGAGCTCTAGTCAGGACAGCACCTGGCCCTGAGGCTCTGGCCTCCTGCAGGCCTGTCCCCCTCGGTACAGATGCTGTCCCTGTCCATCACGCCTGCTCAGACTGCCACCTGGAGAAAGCAGATCTTCCAGCAGCTCACAGAAAGGACCAAGCGGGAGCTAGAGAACTTCAGGCATTATGAACAGGCTGTGGAACAGGTAGGCCCAGCCATCCCTGGTGCATTCTTTTCTATTATTTGTTTGTTTTGAGATAGGGTATACCCCCAGCTAGCCTCAAACTCACTCTAGCCCAGGCTGGCCTCAAATGTGGCATCTGATTGCTTTAGTTTCTGAAGAACTAGGATCACAGGCATGTACCATCACACCCAGCTCTTGCTGGTGATTCAGTGATTGCCCCGCTGTATGCCAGCCCTGACGTAGGAGTAGACAAACATATGCAGACCTCTGTCCATCCATCTCTAATGCTCACCAATGCTTCCAGGCCCCAAGGCAGATCCAAGAATAAGGAATCAAGTTTCCTGAGGGACTATTCTTGGGTCCTCCCCACCTTTGGAGTACCCGCTGGGTCCTGGGAACCCAGAAACCTCAGAGAAAGGTAGACAGGGAGGGGAAGGGCTAATCACATTGTTTTCTCTGTCCCTTTCCTGGAACCCGCAGTGCCCACATGTGACTTTTTGGTGAGATGAGTCATCACTGTCCCAAAGGCTGACCCTGCCTGATGTACCCCACACACTTGGAGGCAGAGCCCCACCCTCAGAGGCTGCAGTCAAGCCAGAAAAAGGAATCACATAGGACACAAGCCTGGCTTTCTTGGAAGGATTTAGCTTAGGCTGTGTCCACAGTGGGCATCTGCACCCAGGCAGCCTGAAAGTTTACATGCCAAACTCTTTGGCCCTTTCTCTGACATTGGGTCGGGTTTGGACTCTCCGTGGGCCTTAGTTTCTCTATAGAGAACATGGGCTAACTATGTGGATCTGTCTGTGAGAAACAGGTGATGCAGCTAGGGCTTTGGCACTACTTAGTGTCCAGTTATGGCACTGGCATCATTGATAGAACTGGGAGGGTGGAGGCTGGGAGCTCCAGCAGGGCAGCAGTGCCTTGACAGAGAGCAAAGGAGAGACCGGGGGCCACAGTAGCTGTAGGGCTCTGGGAGTAGGGAGCTGCCCATGACTGTCCCCACTGCCCTTGGTTGTCCCTGTCACAGTCGGTGTGGGTGAAGACTGGGACCCTGCAGTGGTGGTGTGACTGGAAGCCCCACAAGTGGGTGGACGTCCGTGTGGCCCTGGAGCAGTTCACAGGGCATGATGGGGCTCGTGACAGCATCCTTTTCATCTATTACGTGGTCCACGAGGAGAAGAAGGTATGGGGTGGAAGGCACTGGTTGGGGAAGGAGGATCATCAAGGGACAACTTTCCATAGAGGGGGACACAAGCCCCTAGGTGCTTGCTCTAGAGTCTAGCTGGTTTGCAAAGCCCAGTGTGGGCACTTGTGTGTGTGGCCTGTGCTGTGGTCTCCCTAAGCCACCTCCCCATAACAACAGTAACTTTTTTTTTAGTTTAAACCCAGAACTGTACTACTGAGCTAGCTAACCCTAGCCCTTTTTAAAATTTTTGTTTTGGGGGCTGGCGAGATGGCTCAGCAGTTAAGAGCACTGCTCTTGCAGAGGACCCAGGTTTGATTCCCAGCACCTACACGGTAGGCAAGAACAATCCTTAACTCCAGTTCCAGGGGAATCTGAAGCCCTCTTCTGATGTCTGTGGCATTGCACGACACGGGTGCACTCACATACATGTAAGCAATACACTCATACACATTAAAATAAAAAAAATAAAATTTTTGTTTGGGGCTGGAGCACTGGCTGCTCTTGTAGAGGACCAGGTTTTGAATCCCAGAACCCACATGGTGGCCAACTGTCTGTAATTCCAGTTCTAAGGGATCCGACGCCCTCTTCTGACTTCTATGGGCATTGTATGACAGGGGAGCACTTAGATACGTGTGGAAAGTACACCCATATACAGAAAATAAAAATAATAATTTTTTTTAATTTAATTTTTTTTTTTTGGTCTTTTTGAGACAGGGTCTCCCTGTAGCCCCAGCTGTCCTGGAACTCACTATGTAGATCAGGCTGGCCTTGAACTCACAGGGATCTGCCTGCCTCTGCCCCCAAAGTGCTGGGATTAAAGGCTTGTGCCACCATGCCTGGCAAAATTTAATTATTTTATTTTATTTTGGTCTTTTCTGAGACAGGGCCTCCCTGTAGCCCCAGCTGATCTGGAACTTGCTGTGTAGACTAGGCTGGCCTTGAAATCACAGAGATCCGCCTGCCTCTGCCTCCTGAGTGCTGGGACTAAAGGCGTGTACCACCACGCCTGGCAAATTTAATAATTTTTGTTTTGAGACAGGTTCTCACTAAGTTCCAAGCCTGACTTGGAACTTACATGTAGATGAGGCTGGCCTTGAACTCACCATCCTCCTATTTTAGCCTCCCCAGTGCTGGGATTATAAGTTTGAGCCATACCTGGCCAGGCTCTAACCTTGAAGATGAGGCGGGGCAGGGGGTGGTTAGAGAGATGGCTCAGTGGTTTAGAGCACTTGCTGCTCTTGCAGAGGACTTGGGTTCAGTTCCCAGCACCCACATGGCAGTTAACAGCCACCTGTAACTCCAGTTGCAGGGGATCCGATGCCCTGTTCTAGTCTCTGTGGGCACTATATGGAGACACAGGTACACTTACACAAGCACACAAAACACTCATTCATACAAAATATAAGTAAATAAAATTTTTTAAAAAGATGAGATTAGGATGAATCCTATTCCCAACTGTTGTCATTCAACCTTCAAAAGCATTTTTTGTGGGGTGATAGGCAGTGGGGAGAGACAAGATCTCATGTTGCCCAGGCTGGTTTTGAACTCACTCTATAGCTGAGGGTGATCTTGAACTTCTGGTCTCCTGCCTCCACCTCCCAAGTGCTGGGATCACAGATGTGCACCACCATGCCTGGTTTATATAGTGCTGGGGATGGAGCCCAGATAAGCATTCTAACAACTGAGCCACAGCCACAGCCCCCAACACATTTGTTCAAGTATGGCTCAGTCATTTGGGTCACCAGGCCCAAATGAGGTCTAGAAGGAGGGGTGACCTGTCACTGTCACCACAGTGGAGAGCCATTACCCCAAGGACACTTTGTTTAGAGTGACAGCCCTACGGTTCACCCCTCTCGAAACAGTACTTGCACGTGTTCCTGAATGAGGTGACAGTGCTGGTCCCTGTGCTCAACGAAGCCAAGCACTCCTTTGCCCTCTACACCCCCGAGAGGACACGGCAGAGGTGGCCTGTGCGCCTGGCCGCCACCACTGAGCAAGACATGAATGACTGGGTGAGTGAGCAGGGGCCCGCAAGGGCTGAGTGAGAAGGGGTCACCCAGACCTCTGTGTGCCCAGCAGTGACCAGTTGTGTATCCACTCCAGCTTGCCCTACTCAGCCTGTCCTGCTGTGAGAGCCGGAAGGTCCACGGCCGCCCATCTCCACAGGCCATCTGGTCTGTTACCTGCAAGGGCGACATCTTCGTGAGTGAGCCCAGCCCGGACCTGGAGGCCCGTGAGCACTTGTTGCCATGTGACCAGATGTGAGTGGGCCGTGCCCTTAGATGGGCCTGGTGCTTGGCCTCTCCCCTCCCCTCATTACCCAGAGCTTAGGTTTCCAGAAGGGGCTCCCCCAGCGGGATCTGAGACCACACCAAGCTTAAGGATGCTTGGCTGCTTTCCTTGGCCTGTTCAAGGCTGGACTTAGAGGTCAGGGTACCCACCAAGCTGCTATGGAGTAGCCTGGGGTACTTTGAGCATGGTGAATGGGCTCTGGTGAGGCTTTAGTCCTCTCAGCAGACCTGGCTCCAGACCTGGGTCCTAGTCCTTCCCAGTTCCTTCTGAGTCACTGGAGGGTGGGGGCCCAGCAGAAGAGAGGGAGTAGCTTGGGGTGTGTTTTAAGGATGGAATTGGTAGGTTGGGAGGAGGCAGGCTCACAGGAAGGTGAGGGTGGGCCCCCATTCCCTTTAGACATGGGGGAGACAGGACCAGGAGTTGCTCTGCTGGGACATTTAAAGCCACAAGAGGGCCCTGCATAGCTCAGTTGGTGGAGCATTTGCCTAGCATGCAGGAAACCCTGGATTCTATCCCCAGCACTGGGTGGTGTGGTGGTGCATGCCTGTCATCCTAGCACTTGGGAGGTGGAGTCCAGAGGATCTGAAGTTTAAGGTCATCCTTAACTACATAGTGATTTTGAGACCAGTCTGGAATACATGAGACTCTGTCTAGAAAAAGAAGTCACAGAGGGAATGGGAACCTGAAGGAACCAGTAAGAGCAAAGATTCAAGGAGGAAGAGGATAAGTGAGGAGTTCTGTGATGACCTGGGCTCTTACCAGTGATCACAAACAGGCCCAGGAATCCTAGACCTCACTGGGTAGCCATGCGTGCTCAGTGCCTCCTGGTGGAAGAGGCAGGGCCTTTGGGAGCCAACCCAGCCTCCTGCATAGCCCTCAGATGACTTGTCAGCCAGCTGGCCACACTGTTCCTCACACAGGATTAGATAGCACTCTCCCTGCTCTCTGCCATGACATTTAAGCCTGGCTTCACCCAGGAAGTTGTGATTTCCAAGCTCTGGGAGGGAGGCAGTGTGGCTCAGGGATGAGGAGGACAGGCTCTTGAGGATTTCCTGCCTCTTGTGTGCCACTTTGTACCCTCTTCAGCACTAATTCAAACAGGAATGATGTGAGTTATTAGTTCTACTGGCTTGAAAGCCCCAGACTTGACCAGTTTCTTTGCCCACAGGAAGTCTAAGAAAAAGACTGCAGGGTAGGTGAGAGGTTGGATAGCTGGGCTGAGGCACGTTTCCTGCCCTCCTTTCAGGTTCTGGCGGCAGATGGGAGGCCACCTGAGGATCATAGAGGCCAACAGCCGTGGTGTGGTGTGGGGCATCGGCTACGACCACACAGCCTGGGTATACACAGGTGGCTATGGTGGAGGCTGCTTCCAAGGTGAGGGTAGCCCAGAGCACCTGAGGCTGGCAAGACCAGCTCTCAGAACCTTCCGGGCATACCCTATCCTAATCCCCATCTGGCTACCCTTCTCAGTGCCAGGGCTACTGTCCTGGTCCTGACACTAAGCTAACAGCTGGCTGACAGGTGACCTTAACCAGTGCCAGCCTCTACAGAGGACAGTCCCGGGCCACGGGGCATAAGAATCCAGAGAGTAGACCTAGCTTCTGAGATGCTGTCTGGGATCCCGCCAACAGAGCAGAGGACCTTGAAGATTCTAGAATGGCAGTTACCAGGGTCCTCCAGTGAGTTCGGAGATGAGGCTACCCTAAGGTACATTGAGGCAACCCAGTCCCCTCATTCCAGCTCTTTCAGGGCAAGTGAGCCCCTCAACCTCCCACAAGACCCTTAAGGTTAGGGGGAAAAGTAGAGGCAAAAGCAAATATAAAATAAAATATTTCAAGCCATAGCCCCCCGTACTCCATAGTAGAGAATCAGCTGACCCTGTCGAGCTTGTGGTCCACTAAGACCACAGGAACCCACAACCTTATAGACTGAATGGCCTCCCTTACTCTAAGGCAGGAATTAACTTGGTCCCTGATTTGCCTTTAAGTATGCTCAGACTCAGAGAAGTCATGTGCTTTACTAATAAGGTCTGGTGTTGGGTACTGGGTAACAAAGATAGTAGGGCAGTAAGATGTCCCCAAGAATGGGGGTGGGCATGGTGACACACACCTTTAATCTCAGCACTCAGGAGGCAGAGGCAGGTGATCTCTGAATTTGAAGCCAGCCTGGTTTCCATAGTGAATTCCAGGCCAGCCAGGGCTACATGGTAAGACCCTGTCCCTGCTTCCAGAAAAAAAAAGGTGGTATCCATAGGAAGTTTAGTGTATAGTAGGTCCTTTTAGAGGCTGTACAATCCCAGAGGTGAGAAACCCAAGCTAAAATAGCCCCCTTGGAGATCACCTAACCATCTTAGCTGCCCTGGCTCCTCTCTGTCCTCCCTGCCTGTTTTCTACCGGGCCAAGGTGCTTCAGACAGAAAGGCCAAGTTCCTAGCAGGCCTCAGGGCCAACATGGCCTGGGTCCTGGCAGCCTCCTCTCCCCACAGGCCTGTCCAGCAGCACCAGTAACATTTACCCACAGTCAGATGTGAAGAGTGTCTACATCTATGAGAACCAGCGCTGGAACCCCGTCACAGGCTACACCAGCAGGTGAGTGGAACAGGTGCCCTTCAGTGTGCTGCCTGGCCCAGGCCACAGTCCTGACAGAAACTGGATAGCATTTAGCATAGCCTGAAGCTGGTCAGTCAGGCCCCCAGTGTGGAACTAACCAGATCTTGTTTGATTATTTGTTGTGTGTGTGTGTGTGTGTGTGTGTACATATTCATGGGGTGTGCACTTGTTTGCACAGACGCTTGTTCATGTGTGTGCATATGCATATGGAGGCCAAAGATCAACCTCAGGTGTCATCCTCTGCCTCCCTTGGTGCTAGGATTCCAAGCGCACATCACCCACACCCAGCTTTTTTATATGGGTCCTGGGGATTGAACTTGAATCCTCGTGCTTGCATGGCAAGCACTTTATCAATTGAACCATCTCCCCAGACCCTTCTTTCTTTTTAACCTTTATTTTATATTAGTGTGTGTAGGGAGGGAACATGCACGTGTGGTGGTCAGAGGACAACTTTGTGGAGTCAGTTCTCTCTTTCCACCTTCACATAGTTTCCAGGGATTGAACTCAGGTTGTCAGGCTTGTGTAGCAAGCTCCTTTATTGCCCAAGCCATTTTGCCAGCCTCTCTTCCCCCTCCTGCTTTTCTGTTTTGTTTTGTTTTGCTTTGTTTTGTTTTGTTTTGTTTCATTTTGTTTTGTTGAGACAGGATCTCCCTGTAGTCCCAGCTGGCCTAGAACTCAGTATCTGCCTGCCTCTGCCTCCCTAGTGCTGGGATCAAAGGCATGTGCCACCACAATCAGCTCAGCAGTTTTTCCCTTTAAAATACATCATTTAGGCTGGGTAGAGGCAGGGGACTCTGTGAGTTCGAGGCCAGCCTGTTCTACATAGCGAGTTACAGGCCAGCTGGGGCTACATAAATAAATAAATAGATAAATAAATAAATAAATAAATAAATAAATAAATAATAAGAAACCAGTTAGTTTTTTTGACACAGGGCTCACTGTGCAACCCAAGCTTGCCTAGAGCTGGTGATCCTCCTGCCTCAAGCCTTCTCACTATACCAACCTAATGAGCCCTTTAAAAATTTTTATGTGTGTGTATTTTGCCTGCATGTATCTGAATGCACCATGTGTGTGCAGTGCTCACAGAGGCCAGAGAGGGTGTCAGGTCTCCTGGAACTGAAGTTAGCTGCCATGTGGGTACTGGAAACTGAATCTGGGTTCTCTGCAAGAGCAGCCAGTGCTCATAACCTCTGAGCCATCTCTCCAGTCCCTAGTCAGTCCTTTCGTTTTTTTCTTTTTCTTTTTCTTTTTTTTTTTTTCGGTTTTGATTTTTAAAAATTTTTAGTTGAGCTTTTATACATTTCATACAACAGTTCTTAATCAAATGTGGACCCCCTCCCCCATCTATAACCCCCTTCCTCCACCCCCCACTGGACCTCATGTACTTTGCTATTCATGTTAAGTCCCATCCAGTCAAGCATTTGTACCCAGATGTCCTTCAGTGCAAATTCATTCACTGGAGTCTAGTCAGCCTATCTAGAGATCGTTGGTAAGGCCTACTCTAGTACTTCACCCAGTAGTGATCAGTCTCCAATAGTTCCCAGACTAGGGCCAACCCGCCACCCATTTCCCTTGTTCCACTCTTGGCCCTTGTCTGATTGAGTTGTGCTCGATGCCACCATTGCCATAAGTTCACATGTGCAAGCTTCCAGTGACCTGAAAGCCTCTGCTTCCCTGTGTTCATGGACCAACCCTGACTCTTACAATCTATCTGCCCCGTCTTGTGCAATGTTCACTGAGAGTTTTGATATAGGAGTCCTGGCCAGGGACACACACTGCTATTCTTTTTTTTTTTTTTTTTTTTTGGTCTTTTTGAGACAGGGTCTCCCTGTAGCCTTTTAAAAGTTGGCCAGTTATGGCCTTTTGTGTGCATCACAGTCTGTTTGTTGTATAAGGAGGCCTCACTGGTGAGAGTTGAGAGGCGCACTAGTTTTCTCTCTACGCTCCCCCGCCCCCACCATGTTCCGCATCAGTCCTTTCTTAAAGAATTCTAGATAGCCACTCCAGCCAGGGGTGAGGGATGGTAGGCATGGTGAATCTTCATTGTCTCCAAGATCACATCTGGGACAATGGCAGATAGTTAGAACCTTCCTCAGTTTATCATAGGTAGCTTTGTGAGACAAGATGAGGTAGTTGAACTAACCTTCAGTTTTGCTTCTGGGCTACTTTGGGCCTTGCCCCCAGATGCATTCACTGGAACTTTGTCTCTCTTAACTGGTGTTCTCAGCATCTTTTTCCTTGGGTGGCATCACGAAGCCTAGATATTGGTGACCACTTGCAGCCTTGCCGGGATGTCTGTCTTTAAGATTTTAAGTATCCAGGGTTATCTCATTATATAGTCAAGGGTAACATTGAATTTCTGATCCTCCTGCCTTCATTGACCTGGAGCTTACCAATCAGGCTAGGCTAGCTAACCAGCAAGTCCTGAGGATCCTCCTGTCTCCACCTCCTGGCACTGGGATGCAAACACATGCCACCATACTGTTTTTTTTTTCCTTACGTGGATTCTGGGGATCAAATTCAGGTCCTCATGCTTGCAAAGCAAACGCTACCAATTGCCACATCTCCCACTAGCCCTAAATTTCTCCTTTTTATTAAGACATCAGGCCGGGCGTGGTGGCGCATGCCTTTAATCCCAGCACTCGGGAGGCAGGGGCAGGCGGATCTCTGTGAGTTCAAGGCCAGCCTGGCCTACATAGTGAGTTCCAGGACAGCTGGGGCTACAGGGAGACCCTGTCTCAAAAAGACCAAAAAACAAAAAAAAAAGACATCAGTCGTATTGGATTAATGTTCACCCTAATGACTTCATCTTATCTTGACCCTGTGTTAATGAGATTTTTTTTTTTTTTTTTTACTATTGTGGCAGTGTATCTGAAAGAAACAAGGAAAGAAAAATTGGACCCATGAGTTGGCCAGGACCCACATGGTGGAAGGAGAGAACCAACTCCCACAAGTAGCCCTCTGACCTCTATACATGCTATGGCATGTGCGCGCACACACACACACACACACACACACACACACACAAAATCATAATTTTTAAAAAAGGAAAGAAAGATGTGTTTCGCTCATGCTCAGAGATATACTCCATGGTGAACTGGTCGCATTGTATCTGGGCCTGTGATGAGGCAGAGTGTTATGGTGTAAGAACGTGGAGAAGCTACTCACCTCATGACAGTCAGAAGTAGGAAGTGGCCAAGGCAAGATAAAACCAAAAAGACACACTCCCTGTGACCTACTTCCTCCAACCAGGCCCCACCTGCCACCTCCTTCAACCCCAGGAATCTGTTTGGATGCTGAGTCCATGAACAGATTCAGTTAGAGCCCTCAGAACACAGTAAACCCTGGAAACACCTTCACAAAGAAGCATACAGAAGTGTGCTTTGAAAATCTCTTATGTATCTGTCAAGCTAAGCAAGTTGACAGGATAGATGAACTGTCACAACCTTTTTTTTTTTTTTTTTTTTTCCGTCAAACGCCACATTCATGGTTACTGGCGAGAGGGGCTTTAGCATCTTTGGTTGGGAAGCATTCATCTCCTAACATGGGGGAAAGAGAGACATTTCCCAGATCATACAGCCAGCCATGGCCTTGTGGGATGGCTTAGTTGTTTTAGCTCAGGTACTGTAGTGATGTGGGTTGTTTCTAGTTGGTTTCAATTTGGTTTTGCCCATCAACCCTGGTGAGTGAGTGTGACTGAAGGTGACTTGTTAAGGCAGTTCCATCGGGTCCCTAGCAGAAATGAGGAGCAAACCTCTTACCAGGAGTGACTGGACAGGGGGGCTTGTTCTGAGCCCTCTCTCATCACCGCATGTCTGTCATCCTGCTACAGGGGTCTGCCTACTGACCGGTACATGTGGAGTGATGCCACGGGGTTGCAGGAATGCACTAAGGCCAGCACAAAGCCCCCATCCCTACAGTGGGCCTGGGTGAGTCCCAGGGTGCCTATGTCTACATGAGTAGGGTCTGCCTATACCAGACCCCGTGCCCCAGGTTTGTACTGGTCTCTGGGTTTAGGGGATCCCATTCACACTGACTCACTCTTTCCCAGGTTTCTGACTGGTATGTGGACTTCAGTGTTCCCGGAGGCACCGACCAGGAGGGGTGGCAGTATGCCAGCGACTTCCCTGCGTGAGCATCTTTCTATGCCCTGAGGCTCTCGGTTGAGTTCTACCCAGACTCCTGCATAGCTCCAGTGCTTGCATTTCTAACCTGGCTTAGTAGTTGAACCCACCCCACCATTCTGCCACCTCACTGACTTCAGGATTAGGGCTTTGGGCCAAGTCCTGAATGACATGAGGTAGGGTGGCACTGTGGAACGGGTGGCATAAGCCCCTCAGAGTGACGCAGGAGCCATCCTTCGAGGCAAGTGAGTTAATGGAAAAGTAGGTGATAAATCCAGGTTGGGAGCTGGTTCAGTTGGTGAAGTGCTTGCTTGCCTCATAAGCATGAGACCTGAGTTTGACCCCCATAGACCACCCCCATACCTGCAATCCCAGCACTCTGAGGCAGAGATAGAAAGATCCCTAGGGCTCACTGGCCATCCAGGCTACCCTACTTGGCAAGTTCCTAGCCAGAAGTATAGGATGAGATTCCTATATGGAACCTCACCCACCCATGGCTCAGGGACCATTGTGGAAAAGGGGCAGAAAGATTGTAAGAGCGAGGGCTGCTCATGAACACAGGGAGATAGAGGCTTCCAGGCCACCGGAGGCTTGCTCATGTGAACCTGTGGCAGTGGTGGTGTTGAGCACAGGACCCATGTCAGCTCAATTAAACAAGGGCCCAAAGTGGAGGTGAGAAATAGGTGGCGGGCCAGCACTAGATTGAGGACTATTTGAGACTGATTGCTTCTGGGTGAGGAGAGTATGACTTATATACAACCACTGGATGGTCTGACTAGACTCCAGTGGATGCATTTACACTGAAGGACATTTGGGTACAAACACCTGAATGAATAGGACTTAGCATGGGGTTAAGTGGGGGGATGGGGGAGGCATGAATGAGGGAGGGGGGTCTGGATTTGATTGGGAAACGTATAAAATTTTAAAGCTCAATAAAAAAAAAAAGGTAGACAGTGCAGAAGGAACAACAGCCAAGATTGTCCTCTGGCTTCCACACTCACACTTGTACATACACAAACACACACACACACACAGATGGCAAGTCAGAAAGCTGAGCAGGCTCTTTTCACACTGTTAAGGGCCTGTGAGACAGGTTCAGGCCTCTCACAATCAGAAGGAGACTGAGCCTGAGATGCCGAAGCAGAGCCCTAGCTCAGTGACTGCTGAGCTGACCTGGGTTTGGCCTGGCCACTCCCTCAGGTCTCAGTGAGGCTTCTCAGAGTGACCCTCAGGCCCTCAACCAGACTGAGGGCTCCTGTTCCCCAGACAGGCTCCCATGGTGCCTGGAGAGGGGAAAGGCCATGGGCCACTTAGTCTGACATTCTAGACAGGAGCTGCCATGGCTAAGCCTGAGGAGGTCCTAGGCTCAGTCTCCTTCCAACTGTGAGAGGCCTGAACCTGGCTCACAGGCCCTCAACACTGACAAGAACCTGCCCAGCTTTTGACT
>NW_008360015.1:1186646-1194394 GCF_000622305.1 Nannospalax galili | reverse complement strand
CCTCTGCCTCCTGAGTGCTGGGATTAAAGGCGTGCGCCACCACGCCCGGCATACCTTTTTATTTTTTGAGACAGAGTCTCAAGCCCAAGGGGGCCTTGCTGCTGGATCTTTGGAGGCTCCATTTCAGTCATGACCCTGTTGGGGTGGCTGGGAGAATTGGGTGCTATCATAGCCATATTTTCTGCCCCTGTGACCTAGAGTTGGGAAAAAAATATGTGCAGTTGTCACTTTCCAGAATCTTCTATGAAGTGATCTTGATTGCACCACCTCTTCCTCTTGCAGCTCGTACCATGGGTATAAAACCATGAAGGATTTTGTCAGGAGAAGGTGCTGGGCCAGGTGAGAGACAGAGTCACAGGGTGGCAGGGTTACCCCCTACCCCTCACTCTCTTCCCTTTCTTTCCCTCTGCTCAGGGAAGGGGGACACTGGTTCCTCTTGGGCCAGATCTTTTGGCCTCTGACCTCAGTCCCCAGGAAAGGAGAAGGGAGGGAGAGAAACCAGAGTCGAAAGTAAATGTCAACCCAGGAAATGCCCACGGGCTCCCGGTGCTCTGCTTTCTGAAGTTTGTTTTAGAAAACAAATAAGAGAAATGTCACTGGCTGGGCTTTGCTCACGGGCTGGAAGGAGGGCTGGCCAAGCTGGGGGAAGGGCAGGGGACAAAGAGGGGGATCCCTCACTCCCACCAGGTACCCTGTCCTTCCCTGAGCCCTGGGAGTCCATTGTCTCCCTAGCCCCAGCAGGGTGACCATCTTGGCTTCTGTGAGCCACACAGAAAATGGCAGTGACAGGCACATGTCCTGAGGCTTGCTATCACTCCGGGTCTCTGGGCTCAGGCTCGCCTTTTCCTGTACAGAAAATGCAAGCTGGTGACCAGCGGGCCATGGCTAGAGGTGGCCCCTATTGCCCTCAGCGATGTGTCCATCATCCCAGAGAGCCTGGACACCGAGGGGCGAGAGCACAGCATCGCACTCTGGGCTGTCAGCGACAAGGGGGACGTCTTGTGCCGGCTGGGCATATCAGAGCTCAACCCTGCAGTGAGCACCTACCTTCTGGCCTCTGGGGTGGTTGCCTCTGTCTTTTTAGAATATTCTGGAAATCAGGATTCTTCCTCTGGAGTCATCTACCCTCAGGCCTTTCACGAGCTGCTCAAGATAGGTCCTTGGGGTGGGAGGACATCAAATTTAGTCTGAGTTGGTGCCAAGGATAAAGTTGGCATGAGTTGTCATCTCTCCAGGGATGGGAGCAGGGGGAACAGGTAGGCCCAGGTGATGTGGTGGCTCTGTGGTACCCAGGAAAAGTGCACATGCTGTTATCTCTGCTTGGGGGATGAAAGGCCCAAGTCCAGGGGTTCAACACTGTCAAGTTTAGACCTTAATCAGGGCTAATTCAGACCCTCCACCTCACAGACAGGCTGGGGTTCATGGTGCCTGCATTGGGCCTGAGCCTCAGGAGAAAGGAAGCCAGGTGGTCCCAGTGACCCCTCAACAGTCCTCCTTACCTGTCCATCTCCAGGGCTCCTCCTGGCTTCATGTTGGCACAGACCAGCCCTTCACCTCTGTCTCCATTGGGGCCTGCTATCAGGTGTGGGCTGTGGCCAAGGATGGCTCTGCATTCTACCGAGGTTCCGTGTCTCCCTCCCAGCCAGCTGGTGAGTGGCATCCCCCTACCTGCTCCACACTGGTGGAACTGTGCAAATGAGCTTCCAAGTTTATTTCCAATCAAGCTTGTGGTATTCAGTTCAGAGGTCTGGGGCTAGGCTCCTCCCCCATAGGCTGTGTTATGTCCACTAGGACAGTTTGGGGTAGCACCCCTGGTGAGGGGGCTCCTGAGTTGTGAAGACACACCCATAGCCACCACTCTGGTTGCCTCAGGGAGGCCAGGCTGTGCTGGCTTGTTCTTTTCTGGGTGTTTTAGACAGTGTCCAGCTGGGGGAAGAGGGACAGCCAAGTGGTGGCTGGTGGCTGGCACACAGCCCACCTCTACAATAATGGGTTTGGAGAGCAGCCAACCACATGCCAGACTGGGCACCTTCATGTCATGTGGATGAGTTGGTCCAATTGGTCTTGATATCAGAACCTACCATAGACCCTGAAGGATCCTGGGCAAAGCTGGGGTATTAGGTGGATGGCAGATCTTGAGGTGGCTTTGTGTGACCCTCGGCTCACATACTGGGCCCCAGCCATACATCTTAGTTAACTTGGGTCAGAGGTTGGCTGCAAGGATCCAGCATACTGTGAGCATTAGAGCAGAAGACAGGCCTAGGTCTGGGCTTACTGGGCTTGGGTCTTCCATCACAGGTGACTGCTGGTATCACATCCCGTCTCCTCCCAAACAGAAGCTGAGACAGGTGTCTGTTGGCCAGACGTCGGTGTATGCTTTGGATGAAAATGGCAAGTTATTTGTGTGCATGCATGGTCAGTGGGGAGGATGGAGATCCCCAGAGACAGCAGTAGGTTGACAGGCAGCCCACAAATAGGCAGGAGTGTCCTCCCTTCCTGGCCTCTTCGAAAGGTATCCTTTGGAAGTATCCAGGCTTTTCTGTGTTGTTTCTCCTGGGGACATGGAGTTCCTGCATTGTGGTAACCATGGAGACAGGACACTGGGCCTCAGTCCAGCCTTGGTCCTCAGGCCTATACCAGGGTAGAGCAGCAAAGCTCAGGTCTCCCCAAGTCTCTAACTTAACCCTGAGTTGATGGCACCAGCCCCAGGCAGCTGAGCCCTGTATGATCAGAAGGCTGAGAGTCCAAGGCTGAGGGGATGTTGCGTGGCCAGGCCCATATTTGGAACATCATCTAGAAGGTTCTCTGGTGTAGAACATAGCCCCACAGGCAACACAAGGTGGGCCTTCTGCCATCTCTGACCCATGTCAACTCAAGCAGGGCTCTGGCCTGTTCCTCTCAAGATTTGTTGGTGGTACTGTGAGGGGAAGGAAAACACAGAATTGAGTCTCAAAGCCTAGCCTGGTGGCGCATACCTATCGTCCCAGCACTCAGGAGACAGAGGCAGGAAGATCACAAGTTCAAGGCCCTCAGTCACATAATGCTATTCCAGGCTAGCCTGGGCTACATGAGACCCTGTCACAAATCAAACAAATGAAAAGACTTGAAAAGCCAGGTGTGTGTGGTACATGTCTTATAATCCCATGACTTGGAAGGTTAAATCAAGAGGATCAAGTTTGAGGCCAGCCTGGGGTACATAGTGAGACACCCCCCCATCTCATAAAATCAAGGGAAAAAAAAGATTAGACTGCTTGCCCAACATGCATAAAGCCCTGGATTCAAATGCCAGTACCACATAAACTTGAATGTGGTGTGCACATCTGTAATCTCAGCACTAGGACATGAAGGCAGCAGGATCATGAGTTCAAGGCCAGCCTTAGCTACATAACAAACTGGGCTGTATGAGACCGTGTCTCAATTTTTTTTTTGAAAAAGAGGAAGCCAGGCATGGTGGCACATGCCTGTAATCCCAGGCAGATCTCTGTTAAGATCAAGGCCAGCCTGGTCAATATAGCAAGCTCTAGGACAGGTAGAGCTGCAGGGAGACCCTGTCTGAAAAAAAATTGATTAAAATAAAAAGAAGTGGGGGTGAGGGTGGGGAAAACAGGCTTCAAGTTCAGAGTGTTGCTCCCAGATCCGGTTTTCTTTATTTGTTTAATACATTCTTTGTCCTCAGCTCCTACCTCAGAGGCTAAGGCCGCCAGTCCCAAGAGACACAATAGGACAATTATAAACGAGCACGCAGATGCATAGCTGGCCGTGGCCCAGGCTCCTGGCCGTGGGTCATCAACAGCCCTGGGGTGTGAAGGAGTGGAGGGGACACGGGACTGATCCCACAGCATGCCAAGAGGACTCTGCCTCTGACCCTGGCTGCTTCTCTCCCCAGGAAACCTGTGGTACCGAGCAGGGATCACACCTAGTTATCCACAGGGTTCTAGCTGGGAGCACGTGTCCAATAACGTGCGCAGAGTGTCTGTGGGGCCACTGGACCAGGTGAGGGGATGGAGGCAGATGGGTACTTGGTGGTAGGGGCTGCTCCCCTCTCTGGCCTACCCTTCTGTCCCTGATGACCCACTGGAGCTGAACTGGTAGCTCCAACAAACATCTGTTCCAGGTCTGGGTGATTGCCAACAAAGTCCAGGGGAGCCACAGCCTGAGCCGGGGGACAGTATGTCGTCGCACGGGTGTACAACCCCGGGAGCCTAAGGGGCAGGGCTGGGACTACGGCATTGGGGTAAGTAAGCAGGCACACTGGGACTGTTCTGTAACACTATATGCCACATGCATTAGGCCAACCCTGTGGGGGCAGTGGGGACTCAGCATTGGGATTGGTGGAAGAGCCCCTTGGGTGGTCCTGGAGTTCTTGAGGTGACATGGCTTTCTCCTCCCAGGGAGGCTGGGACCACATCTCTGTCCGGGCCAATGCAACTATGGCCCTCCGGAACATGTCCTGGGAGCAGGAGGCCCATGGTCCGGGTCCTGTGTGCTGCTGAGGCCACTCCTCATGGGGAGGCAAGGATGGTTGGAGCCTGAAGGACCAGGGCTAGCCCTTGTGCTGAAGTGCGCAGCACAGGATGGGGTCACCGAGGCCCATGCACAGGGAGTCAGACCAGAGTCATGGCCACTTGGAAAGCACTGACTGAGATGCCCGAAAATGTGAAACTGTGCAGTTCCCTCACGGTGTCCCGAGTCTTGAGGGCTGCTGTGGGGTGGGGGGGAACTGGCCACTACAGGCCCTCAGCCCCTGTCCCTTCCTGCTATACCTCCTACCTTTCCAGACCCCAAACCCAGAGCCCTCCAGGAATTAAAGCCCTAGGAAGGCAGAGGCAGGGAAGAGACTTTCTCAGGTGAGGGCCCCAAATCACCCCCAAAAAGAAATGGCCATGGAATTCAGGACTACAGGCCTTGGTCTGTGATTCCTCCTCAGAACAGGGCTTGTAAATTTTTTCTTTTTTACAAAGTTAAGCAAAGAGGGAGCTAGAGAGATGTGCTTAAAAGCACTGGCTGTCTTTGCAGAGGACCTGGGTTCAGTTTCCTGCACCCACATGATGGCTAACAACTGTCCTTAATTCCAGTTCCAGGAGATCCGATATTCTCTTCTGGCCTCTGCAGGCACCAGACATGCATGGGTACACTTACATATATGCAGGCGAAACACTCAAACACATTAAAAATAAAGAAATGACAGTTAAGCAAAGAAGCTGAGCTTGATAGCTTATGACTATGAGCCCAGCACTCAGGAGGCTGAGGCAGAAGGATCATAGGTTTGAGACCAACCTGGGTTACATAGCAAGACCCTGTCCCCTAAAATAAATATCCAGATAGATAGATAAATAGACTGGGCATAGTGGACATGGCTGTTGTCTCAGCACTCAGGAGGTAAAGGCAATAGGATCAGGAGTTCAAGGTCATCCTCCACTACATAGTGAGTTGAGGCCAGCCTGGGCTACATGAGACCCTGTCTCAAAAAACAACAAAAGCCAAAATGGGGGATAGTCTTCCCCTGGTGGATGGGAATCTGCTCCTGGGGTGCCCTGGAAGGTGATGTGCATGTAGAGAAGTTACTACCATGAACTCCAATTCTACCCTTTCAGATGTGGGGGGCAGAGCCTCCTTGCAGGGTATTATGTTGGTGGCTGAGTGGGTGTCCTGCAGGGAAGGTGTGGCCAGGGCCTGGGCTGTCCCAAGTTCCAGGGCAGGGCAGAAGGCACCTTGTGTCCCAGATGTGAGCTCTGGGCTGCCTAGTATGGCCAGCCGGGAGGAAGCACTGGCCCCTTGTACACTTTACTGCACATACACTTTGCTGCACGCTGTGTGTGTCAGTGGGCAATGTCTCGAGTTTCAGACCAGCCAAGTCCATCTCTTCCTTTTGAGACAACACAGTTGGACGCACCACTGACTGGTTTTCCTGGTACTCTCCTCCCTATGCCAAGTTGCCTCGGAGGGGCTCTTTGGGGGATGCAGGCTACTCCAACCCCATCCGCCAAGGTACCCTGTGTCCTCAGCATTTCCAGAAGTGGGACCTTGTGCCCCCAAAGAAGAGGTGTGTCTCCCTACCATCTGCATGTCAGCATCAGGATTTCCAGTGAGCATCCCAGTTTGTCCCCCACAACTGTGTCCCTGTGTTCTGCAGCAACTGACATTAATGGGTGACTGTCATCTGAGTACTGTGAGGATGTCACTCTGCCCGTTGCTCGGGGCGCTCATCTTCTCACTGCTGAGCACCAACTCTACCCACTCGGTGGCACCTGTCTGGATTCCTCAGATGTTTCAAATAAAAATTCATACCACAATATAATGTATGATATTTTTATTGAGGTTTGGATTAAAAGGCATTTGTGCCTTGGGCCAAAACATAATGGCTATGAAATATTTTTATTTTCATTTTAAGATACAGCTGACAATTTTATTAGTACTTTAAGAGACCATTAGGGAAAAATAAGAGCAAGTCTAGGTCATTTTAAAAAACATTTTTACCAGGGTCACAGCAGGCAGGGCACAGGCCATCCTGTTCCCATTCGCTCTTTCCAGCCAGAGCTGGTTTCATAGCTCTGGTTTCTTTGCTTGTGTTGATGGGAAGTTGATCAGATCCAGTGGCTCCACAGTCCAGGTGACCTAGTGGGCAGGTCCACCTCACTTGTCCAGAGGCCTAAGGAAACTCAGCCACTGTCCAGCAGGATGGAAAGGACTAGCAGCCTGAGGATGGGTGTAGCTTAGTTGGTGGAGGACTTAACTAGCATGCACCAAGCCCCAGGTTCTAGCATCTCATAATTGTGGTGGTGCACCCCTGAAATCCCAGCACTCAGGAGGTGGAAGCAGGAGTATCAAAAATTCAAAAGCATTCTTGACTACGTAGTTGAAGGCCAGTCTGGGGTACATGAGACCCTGGGTTTGGACCAGGGAGACAGTAATAGTTCTGATAGATAGCACAGGCCTGTTCCCTAGCTTCCTCCAAGTGGGACTGGGGACCCTGAAGATCCCTTGTGATGTGGCCTAGGGGTATAGAGGTCCCAATAGCCAGTAGAGGTCCTGTCAGTTACAGGTGAAGAACAGGATAACTGGGCCCATGACCCCCTCTGGGAAGCTGAGAAAGTATAGGTGCTAGCTTGGGGGTGCAAAGAGTCATGAAGTTGTGTCCTGCAAGGCAGTGACCCTGGACAGCTCTCGGCTGTGGTCAGGTATTAGGGCAGAGGTTTGGCAGGACATTCTCCCTCCCCATGCTTCCAAACAAGGTCAGGGGCCAGCTGAGACCAACTCTGGCCTCAGCTCATCTGGAAGCCCTCTGCTGGGTTTGTAGCCTTGTTGACAGAGGCCTCTCCTGTCTCCACTCCACTGGGCAGGTCCTCATGACAGGGGACACCTGGGCTCTGTCTCTCCAGCTTGGAGTTGTACCTAGCCTTGGCTCACATTGGTGAGTTCCCTAACCACTGACCTACCCCTAAGGGGTAGACACAAAGGCCTGTAGTTCCCACCTGACCCATGCATGATCTGTGGAGGACCAGACCAGGTCTCTAGGACTGGTGGGAAGGCCATACAATTTTAATCTAATAGGGATGGGGAGACGACACCCTCCAAGGCTGCCTTCCAGAAGACTTAGCCAGGAAAGTTAGGTCCAATATGGCTAGTATCTGTTACGTGGGGTAGGTACCAGGGCTACCCTCTGCCCCCATACCTGTGTTCTCATATCCGAGAAGCTGAGGCAGGAGGATGGACCAAGCACAAGTTCAAGACCAGCCTGGGCTACATAG
>NW_008360015.1:1175608-1186465 GCF_000622305.1 Nannospalax galili | reverse complement strand
TTATTTTGATATATCACAGTGAAAGATTTATCGTCCTCTTTTTTTTTTTTTTTTTTTTTTTTTGTTTAAAAAAAAAAAAAAAAAAAAAAAAAGATAAAGGGCTTACCCCCTCCCCACCCACCCCAGGAACTCCAGACAGTTCTGGGCAGAGACAAAGGAGGGGGACGCCAGCAGTGGCTGACAGTCAAGTGAAGTCTGGCCGAGCCAGTGGGGCAGGAACGCCCCACAGAAGGAAGCTGAATTCAGGCAGCCAGGCTGCCAAAGACCTAGTCCTTGCTATTAATAAGCAGCCCCAGGTGGGGGGAGGGACGTGCCTGTCAACCCAGCCTCCACTTCAGAGAGGGCCCTGAAAGAGACCAAGAACACACTAAATCCTATCAGCCTGCCTTGTGACAGATAAAATGGCAACCTTACAGGTGCAGGCCTGTAATCTCAGCACTGGGAGGTGGAGGAGGTAGAGGGCTCAGGAATCAGCCTGGCTACATAAGACCCACTGAGAGAGAGGGAGAGGAGGGAGAGGGAGAGGGAGAGGGAGAGGGAGAGGGAGAAAGGCAGGGAGAGAGGGAGAGGGATGGGGAGAAGAAGAGGGAGAGGAGGAGGAGGGAGAGGAAGAAGGGAAGTGGGGGATTCAGGAACATAGGGTCTTGGTCCCCAGGCCCCACTCAGAGTGCCACAGTCAGCCATGGGAGCACACTGCTAACTTTCCACAAGTCCCCACTTGGGAAAAGACAGCAACCATTTGTTCAGTTAAAGTCACATGATTGGGCCTGGTGAGGCCCCTCTACCGCCAGTTGTTGAGTTGGGGCAAAGGAATTGGGACTTAAAGAGTGAGCCACCATCCAGCTCTACCATATTCCCTGGAGGGGCCTTGCGTGATGCTCTTGATTACTCCGGGTCCAGGGTCCATGTAGCCCAAAGACAAGAATGGGGAGGGGGGACTTCCCTGGCCTTGGCCTCATGGGAAATCTGTAACTACAGTTTTTCCTGGAATCAACCGTTGGCCACCACAAGTGAAAAGAATGATTAGTCTCCAGAGAAAAGAATGATTAGTCTATCTACTTTAGGCCTTCCTTGAGGATCTGGGCCTCAAGCTGCCTTAAAGGTCTAGTCCATTCACTTATCCCCTTGGGTGACTGCGAAAAACTGTCCCACGTTGGTGGCTGAGCTGAACCCTTCAGGGAAGATGGAGTTACTAGAGATACAACCATGGGGTGAGGATGTGGCTCAGTTGGTAGAGCACCTGTTTAGTATGCACAAAGTCCTTGGTAGTTCAATCCCCAGTCCCACTTAAACCAGGTGTGGTGGTGCGCAGGCCCTTGGAGGTGGAGGCAGGAGAATCAGAAGTTCAAGGCCAGCCTGAGCTTTGTGAGATCCTGTCTCAAAAACAAAAACCACCACCTCAAGAAATGTTATCACCAGTCTGGGCTTGTGGCACGGAGGGACCCGGGCTGGGATAAGCAGGCTGGGCCACCACTGTCAACCCACCCCAGAGCTGAGCACTACTAGCTGCCTTCTCGAAAGCTGTGGATCTGCGTGGAGTACCGCTGCAGGTGACCCTGGGGCTGGGGTTCGGTGGCATTGAGTGTGGTCCCGGCCATCTGCTGCTGCTGCTGCTGCTGCTGCTGCTGATAGTGTTGGTAGAGTTTAGGGCCTGCTGCAGGCCCTGGCCCCTCCAGACCCGGGAGGCGGCTGCTGGACATGGTGAGTATAGTGGCGGTCAGCGACTTGATGTAGTTCTTGGCCAGTGTGAGGGTCTCTATCTTGGAGAGCTTCTTATCAGCTCGCACATGCGGGATGACCTCGCGCAGTGCCTGGAAAGCATTGTTGAGTTTATGCATCCTCTGTCTCTCCCGCTCATTGCTCTCAAGTCGTCTCTGGACACTGTTCTCTCGACGGCTGCTGGATCCCTGTCGGTGCCGACTGACCTCAGCCCTTGCTCCTGCCGTTCTGGCAGCCCTGCTCCGAAGACCCTTCGCCAGCTCTGAACCCCCTGAGCCTGGCTGGGGTCTTTCGGGTGTCCGCTCACCTGGGATGGCTTCTGTGTCCTGCATTGATGTCCGGCGCCGAGGGGGCCGGTTTTTGGTCTTCATGGCTCCAGGCTGGTTGTCCTAGGAGGTGGTAGCTGGGAAGAGAGGCCTTTTGAACTGAAATTCAGAACACAGGTCACTTTGTGGTCATTCACTCAGTGAGGCCAGTGGAGACGCAGCATGGCTGACCCATCACCTCTTCCCAGTGCAGGTCTATCAGTAGCCAGCAGCTGACCATTGGTGCAGGGTGATGCCAGGGTGATGCCAGGGTCCTTTCCATTCACATCAAGCCCTGAGCTGACTCACCTGTCCGCCACCCCTGCTTGGTCTCACACTGACCTTTCTTTCACCTACTGTCCCCTTCATTGACCTGGAGACCCTTCTCTTGTCCCATACCCCTTACTACCCACAAGTACCTCCTGAGCTAAGATGACCTTTGCTAAAACTATCCAGAAATGAACAGGTCCCAACCCCGACTTAGGGTGTCTCTCCCTCCTCTCCCCCAACCCTGCCTGTCTCCTTTGCCATAGGGTAGGCAGAGCCCCTGGACAGCATGTTTGTAGTCCCACTGGACAGGACACAGGCACATGATTAGGACCAGAACCGGCGGGTGGTGGGTGGACAAAGGGGCACCTCACAGGTCAAAGTTGACAACTGTCAAGGCCCTGTGGGAGCCCCCGGTCCCACCACGTGGATGACTCCAGACTGCGGGGCGGGGGGATGGCTACCACCACCTGGGCTTTCCCCCAGCCGGCCACCTGGTTCTGCCTCTGGGTCCCCTCTCCTCTGCCCCACCTGAGTTCCGCAAACCCCTTGGTTTACCTGGGGATCCGAGGCTGCACGCGCCGAGGCTGCCCACGGGGGACAAGGACACGTCGCTTTAGCCACTCCAGGCGGGGCGGCGGGAGCATGTAAATGAGCTCGCTGGGCGGGTCGGGGGCGGTACCTGCAGCCACGCCGCCCCTCGCTCTGGGGACTGCTAGTCCTGCAGAGCCCTGGGTTCCTCCGTTCTCTCCGTCTTTGTATGCAGAGCCTGTTCCGGGGACCCTCGGGGAGGGGGAGCCCCGGGACCGCACCTGGCGGGTGCACCTGGCCTTGGGGTTAAGACTCAGAATAGTTACAAGCCACCCTGTAGTAATCTTACATGAACAGTGGTCACATCCCTGAACAAAGGGAGCCAGACCTCGCCTCCCATTCCCTGGCTGACCAAACAGCTCCTAAGGGCTTGGAGACTCTGGCTTTCCCCAGTCATCTCTGCAGACACCCAGTCAGGGGTGGGACAGGCGCTCTGAGGTGGCCCAAAGTCCAAGAGGTAGGGTGTCACTGTCCAGGCAGAAACACTGGATGGGCTGACTAGACTCCAGCGGACGCATTTAAACTGAAGGACATTTGGGTAAGAACACCTAAATGAACAGGACTCTGCATGTACGGCAGAGTGCATAGGGTTTGGTGGGGGGATAGAGGGAGGCATGGATGGGGGAGGGGGCCTGGATTTGAGTGGGAAATGTATGTAGTTTTAAAAGCCCAGGTTAAAAAAAAAAAAAAAAAAACCCCCCCTGACAACCTGTTTTCTTTACAGAAAAAAAAAAAAAAAAAAGGAAACTCTAAGTGAGAGTAATAACAGTCACAAATTTTCTATCTTGAATAAATGGGAAATTAAATGTAGTAAATGACAGAAAATAAAATATTGATATGTACTGAATAGAGTCTTCTTTTCTATACATCCTGACTGTTATAATCAAATGTGACCTGGCACAAAACCAGATCTGCCAAGTCTCTTTCTAGCTGAATGCAGTGGATCTACTTCAACAGTCTGTGGGATTTTTGTTGATCATCTCCTAAGAATTGACTAATTTTTCTAGATATTCCCTAGTATTGGTGAAACATTTCATCACCTTTAGGACTAAGAGGTATTTAATTGATAATTCACATACCTAAAACCCATTTTAAAAACCCAGTTTAAAAAAAAAAAAAAAAAAACCTCTCCTGTGCATCTGCTGTACTTGACAGCTCCTGCCTCAGTTTCCCCAGGTTGCAAGGTAATTAAAAATCATACAAGATTATGGGCCATTGAGATAGTTCAGTGGGTAGAGGTGCTTGCCACCAAGCCTGAGGCATGAGTTCAAAGATCCCTGGGGTCTGCATGGTGGAAGTTGTGAACCAGCTTGTGCAAATTGGCCTTTGCCACCCACATGCATGTCACAATATGTACTCATTATTTAAAAAATAAAAAGTTAACTTTTCAAAAAAAAATTTTGTTTTTCATATTTCAGATCTCTGTGAGTTCAAGGCCAGCCTGTTCACATAGCGAGTTCTAGGCCAGCCAGGGTAAGACAGTGAGACCCTGTCTCATTAAAAAAAAAAAAATTTTTAAATTTGTGCTGGGCGTGGTGGCGCACGCCTTTAATCCCAGCACTCAGGAGGCAGAGGCAGGCAGATTTTTGTGAGTTCGAGGCCAGCCTGGTCTACATAGCGAGTTCCAGGCCAGCTGGAACCACAGAGACCCTGTCTCAAAAAGACCAAAAGAAAAAAAAAAAGATTTTATTTGTATATGAGTGATCTGCCTGCATGTAAGTACACCTGGCCAGAAGAGGGTGTTGGATTCTCTGGAACTGGAGTTGAGAGCTGCCACTGGGTCCTAGGAACCAAACCCAGGTCCTCTGTAAGAGCAGCCAGTGCTCTTAACTGCTGAGTCATCTCTCCAGCCTGTTTTCCGTTTTCAAGACAGGGTCTCTCATACTGTAGCCCAAGATTGCCTCAAACACATGGTAATCCTCCTGTCTTAGCCTCCTAAGTGCTAGGTGAGATTACAGGTATGCACAGTAGAGCTCAGTGCTAAGATGTTTTGGTGTGTGTAGTGCATGTGCACATGCCTGTGTGGAGGTCCAAGGTCAAACTTGATGTTCCTCAGGTGCCATCCACCAAGTTGCCTTTTTTTTTTTTTTTGGAACTTGATTAGGGTGGGCTGGCTGGCCCACCTCTTCCTCCCCGGGTTGGTGCAGGTCCACTACACCCAATTTGTTATTTTTTTGAGATAGGGTCTCAGTATGTAGCCCTTGGCTGGCCTGGTACTTTCTATGTAGACCAGACTGGCTTCGATCTCACAGAGATCTGCCTGCCTCTGCCTCTTGAGTGCTGGGATTATAGGTGTGCACCACACCAAGCCCAGCTTTTTTTTTTTTTTTTTTAAATAAATGTGGGTTCTGGGGATTAGACTTGTATCTTCTTTACCAACTCAGCTTATCTACCCAGTCTGAAGGCTGGCTTTGAGCAGAGGTTAGTTTCTTGGAGTGGGACTTGAAGGCTGGGCCAAGACACCTCTGAACCTCGTCTGAATTCTTCAGAAAATAGAAAGGCCATACTTATAGACACTCACCAAGGTCTTATATCTGCCAGACCACGCGGTCGCCTGTGAAGCATCTTCATGCCCTAAGGACGGTAGGGGACTCAGAGACCCACAGTACCAGGCCAACACCCCCGCTCCCGCAAGTGGAAAAACCACAGAATAAATGCAGCAACGGAGTTTATAAATATATAACTATATTTATTTTGAATATTAAATAGTTTTTAAATTACAAGCAATTTATTGAATCACACTATGCATCAATATACAGTAAAAATCTTACAATTGAAAAATGTACACAATTTAAACTCAAAGTTCATTAACTGTTATATTGCTGTGAACTTCAGTACAACCTGGTAAGTGGCAGGCCTGGTGTGTGCAACCCCCGCCCTCAGATCCTTGGCTGTGGGCAGGATGAAAGTGGGTGCATGCTCCAGCCCCATTATCAAGACCCAGCTTCGCCTGTGCAAACTTCGGTAATGAAACAGCCGCGGTCTTGAACCGGCTGTCAGTAACGCAATACTGTCAACACACCTTTAAGAAATTTATATGCTAAATGGAGTTTTCTAGCAGCCAAGACTGGTGCCAACCCATTCACTACTTAAGGAATATTGAGATTTAACTCTGAAGGAACTGTGTCTGCCTGTTCTTACTGGAAGGAGACCTCTTGAGAGACAGATGCTCGGAAACAACATACGGAGCTTGACACATGGTCCAAGTTGGAATTCAGGTGAAGGGCCCTGTGGTGGAAAGACTAAGAGTTATCTCCCTAAGCCGGGCCATGGGGAGAGACATGCAATAGGTCATTAATTCTACAAACACCCTATGGGAATTACGAATAAAAGGAAGAGGTTTTGAAAGGCGTTTTATGGCTGGGAGACTCTTATACAAAGACTTTCCTTAGATAAACCCATCTCCTTAGAAACAGTCAGGCCTGAACATTTTAAAATAGGAAGGACTCTGTTCACAATCTGTCTTAAGTTTAACAGCGTCTGACCCACACAGGGTCTCAAAGGTTGGGGGGCGGGGGCACACGCTTTACTTCTCTTTCTGGCTGATGACCGAGTCATCTTATAAGTTGGCATATAGAAAGGAAGGAAATGGAGAGTTCATCATTTTCATTAAAGGACTTGATCTTACTGCTTAACTTATTAGAATGAATGCATTCAGGAATGAAAACCTGCCAGTGGAAACCAAGTTATCAGTAAAAACAGAATCCAGATCGGACAGCAAAGCGCATACGCACATTTAAAAAAATGGGCTGTTCTGCTGAAATGTCTTTGTATTGCTTGAGATTTCAGGAGGATGTGTTGAATTGTGAGTTTACTGGGGCTACAGTCTTCCCACCTGGAATGCTACAATAAGATCGACCCCATCCCCAACTCAATATATAAAATGCTTTATTTTTGGCAATTAGTTATGAGTGCAATATAGATGTAACTAAAAATGGGAATCATGTTGTTAAAATCTCCTTAACATGGTAAAAGATGTACAGCCCCCAAATGCCAATCAATTTATCCTGGGCTGACTGCAAACAAGGCTACACATAGAATCTATGGATTGGCATGATTTTAGTCATTAAATCTGAACTCCTTAAATCTATAATTTGAAAAAAAAATATAATTGCATCTCATCTCTCAACTAAGACTGGTAGATAGAGAAAAAAATTTTAAAAGAAAATTTCAGAAAGTCCACAAGCAAAAAATTCAGTTATGACAATTTTGGCAAAATGACTTTCAAATGCCCTGCTTTTAATATACACATCACAGGATCCAATGCCTTCTGGGGAGCCTGGGTATGCTTGGTCTGCACCAGGTTTGGAGAAAGAGGACTCTGCTTTCAACTCTCCTCCATGGGAAAGTTATTACTTAGTATAAAAAGTTCATGAAGCAAATCAGAGTTGGTATCGAAGGTCAATTCATCATGTAAACCTCAGCTGACAACCCACTTGCACTCTGCAGGACCTGCGGCCCTCTGACTAACATTGAGCCAGGGCCTGGAGACTCACCCAGTGTCATGCTGGAGTCTGGGTAGCGGGTCAGCACCGGGAAGTATTTGGGGTGAGGAGACACACCCCAGCAGGTGCGGTGCCCGCTCAGCACAGCACTGCCACACTGCACTGGCCACAGGTGCTTCCCTATGTCCAAGCAGGACTGGAGGATGGCAGGCCAAGGCCAGCTTTGTGTTGGGGATCCCAGAGTCCTGCTGATGGCATGCTGCAGCTGTGCTAATTCCTTCTGGGGGGGGGGGGGTCTGGGGGGGGGGGGAGGGTGCGCTCAGTGCTTGATGTTGAAAGGCAGGGCATGGAGGGGCATCCAGGAAGATAAGTGTGGGCTGCTGGGGCTCTGCAGGGTCCCTCGTCCTTCTCACAGCTGCAGGGCATGCCAGTCTCCTGGGTGCTGTGGCCTGGAGTGGCTCTGAGAGGAAGACGCAGCTCCAGACGTCTGTAAATAGTCTCCTCTTGCTGCACCAAAAAGTAGACAAACCACCTTTCCGCACCCAGAGCTGTCCATGGGGATTCTGCCAGAGGGTCTGCTTGCTTGAAGCACACAGGGCCCTGTAGGCCAGCCTCCTCAGAGAGGAGGTGGCGCAGTGGCCACCCACTGCCTATGGCTGGCCTCACCTGCCACACCAGAAAATGGCCCTGGAAACTAGGAGCCCCAGCTGAGTTCCAGGTGCTCTACCAAAGTTCAGATTTCTGCTAAAAGGTTTAAAATCATGGGGTGGGGGTGGGCGGGTTGCGGGGGAGGGGCTGCTGCAGGACGCTCAGCTGCTCAGGGAAGCCACCTTACAGGAGACAAAAGTGTTCTATGTATTGATGAAACAGAGCAGCATTTATGGACTCATCAAAAATATTTCCTCTAAGAACACAGAACTCTTAACACCCAGAATTGGTATTATTTGTGAAAGAGAGCCTATGTACAATTCCCACAAGTCTGAAGACAGCAGGACACTCAAAATATTGAAGCGTTACAGTTCCATGCAGAGCAAACAAGACAGGAGGAAAAAAAAAAAAAATCAAACCAGCGGACAGCACCAGCTTGACCTGCAGTGTTTTCCTTGAATAATTTACGATGCTGCACAGTACTGGGGACTCTTACAACACTAACCCACAGTGCAATCAGAGAGCAATTAGTGACTTAAAAACAGTAAATATGGCTCACTTGTGACCATTACCCTGGTGCACCCCTCCATGGTACTCTTGCCCAGACCAGAGGCATGGTAGGGGGATGCCAAAACAGGGAAACAGACCCATGCCTTGGGGTTCACAGGCCCCCCCACTGGTAGGCAGAAGTGGTGTGGCAATGCTGCCACTCCCACAGGATGCCCGGCATGGGAGCACTTGAAGTGTGGAGGGACACAGGTGGGCTGCAGAGGAGGCCAGCTTCCTGGCAAGGCCACTTGCTCCCCATCACCTCCTGTGCCATCTCACAGTCTCACACCAGCTACCATGGAGTGGGTGTCATCACTTGGCTTGGGCTGATGTGCAGGAAGGCTGCTCCAGCCAGCCAGGAGAGTGTCCTCAGAAGCTTAATCCTTTTCTCCATCTTCACTGCTGCCTGTTTTTGGGACAGAAAACAACATGACAGAGTGGGTTTTAAGAACTGACCACCCCAGACACTAAGCATGAAGTGACCAGACCAGCATGGCAGGAGGAGTCACAGCTGGTTCCTGGCTGCCCCACGCCCTCCTGCTGCCCCATCTGTCCTTCCCGCAGCCCGCAGGGCTCTGCACACACAGCTGCTTGACTCTCACAGTGGCTCCGTCGCCACATGGGCACAGAAGTAACCCACCCTGACCCCCCCACACCTGCCCGAGAGATCCTTAGGTATGGGCATTATTTCATAGGCTCAGGTGAAACTGTGCAAACAAACAGAAGTGCTTTATAATCATATTTATTGTTTGCTCTGTAAACTTCAAATAAAAAATGTACCTACTGACATTTATCTTTGGATCTTGGTATGGGGAAAGGGGCCCATATGGTCAGGTACTGCTACTTCAAATTGGGCCTGCCATGGGTTCCCAGCAGACTCTCTGGTATCACATGGAGACTAAGACTTAATGGCAAAATCAACACTTCCAGAGAAGAGCCAAAGTGCCTGGGCTTAAGTCCAAACCACAGGTCAAGTATCCCTGGGAGCAGGTACCCTGTGGAGGACACTCCTCTGGGTAAGCAGTGGGACCTTGGGCGGCTGGGCCAGTGGCAAAGTGGAAGAGAAAAAGGAAGAGCACCCTTCAGGACCTCCCAATGCCCCAGAGCCAAGCCAGCAGCATGCAATCAGAGCAACTCGCACAATGGGAGGTGTGGCCCATGGTACTATCAGATTGTGAGTTTACACTGGGCATGCTGGCTCTGGCTACTTGGGAGTGTGAGGCAGGAGGATTAACAGTTCAAGTCAGACTGGGCTATAGAGTGAGTTCAAGGTCATTCAGGGCAACTAAATGAGACCTTGTCTCAAAATTAAAAAAAAGCAAATAAGTGAAATGAAGGCTGGGGATGTATAGGTCAGTGGTAGAGCACCTGCCTAGCCCCCCCAGTGAGAGGCTGGGGGCATGGCTCAGCAGCAGAGCACTTGCTTAACATGCCTGAGGACCCAAGTTTGAACCCTAGTATCTCTTCCTACTCTAAATTGTGAGACTTTTCTAAGAAGAAATTCATAATCTACTCAGGAAAGAGCAAGCAAGCATCAGATCATCATCCCTGAGTCTAGGGCAGGCAGGCACTCCTGGCTGAAAGTACCACCCCCACCCCAGTACACACAGGGCTCCTCTCACCTCCTTGCTCGATGTCTGAGTCCGTGAGGTGCGTGAGAGAGAAGCTGGCAATGTTGGCAGGGGAGATGGAGAACCTGGAGCAGGGAGACACGTGTGGCCAGCTCTGCTCCGTGCTCCGGGCTGGTGGTGGCGGGGAGAAGTATTTGGAGGTCTGAAGAGAAGGCTTGGAACCGAGGAGACTGCTTGTCGTTTTCGACATGAAAGGATCTGGGGAGAAGTCATCGTCCCATTCGAAGCCTCCACCTGCAAACCAGAACATCAACCTGATATCACTTCATGATAAGGAGAGGGAGCCTTGGGCACAGGTGTGTTACAGACAGGCTTCGCCAACAGATGGCAGAGCCAGGGCACACAGGGACTGGGTGTCGTCCAGGAGTCATTTAAAACAAGCTGTTCCCTTTCAAACATGTCAGCATTCTCTGAAGCTTTACCTCTCCATGGCCTTAGCAACTGACCAAACCAGTCAAATACCTTCTTCATCTGTAGAACTTTCGGAGTTCATGCACCTGCCCAGGAAAGGTGAGCCTGAGGACGGTGCTGGGCTACTGGGCCCAGGACCATGCGCTTCTCCTCCACAGTTGCCCAGCTCTTTGGTTGGGGTTTCCTGGAAAGCGAAACAGACACTTTAGTGAGCCTGCTTCTAGGGACCCACCTGTGAGGCCACACCCAAGGCTCCCTGGTGCATTGGGTGGATCAACTGTGAAGTATGGT
>NW_008360015.1:1164622-1175581 GCF_000622305.1 Nannospalax galili | reverse complement strand
GGGGGGGGGGGGAGTGGTCCTCACTATGTAGTCCAGGCTAGCCTCCAAATCTATGAAGCCCAGGCTAGCCTCTAACTCTATGTGGGGGTAACAGGGGATGCCACCAAGCTGCAGTCTGCCCAGTGGGTCCATCCCCAGGCCCCAGGTGTGAAAGAAGAACTGACACTGAAACCACAGCCCAGAAGCCCGGAGCCTGTGGCCTGAGCCCAGCTGGGCGAAGGTCTGTGAAGACAAAAATAGTAGTGTTCTCCACTAGACCTGAACAAGACATGGAATCCGTAATATGACAGGAAGACACTGAATCTAAAGTGGCCCAGCCTTCAAAGAGCCAAGAAAACCTCATTTCATAGAAGACACTATCTACAGGTGCCAAGAGGAAAAAAAAAAAAAAATTAAAAACGAAGCAGGGGGGCAGTAAGATGACTCAGCAGGCAAAGGAACCTATTGCCAAGCCTGACAACCTGAGTTCTAGCCCAGGACCTACATGGAAGAAGGAGAGAACCGACTCATACAAGTTGACCTCGGCCCTCCACATGCACACTGTGGTATGACCACACCCACTCACACACACAAAATAAACAAAAAAGAACATGTGGAGACAGTTTTTTAAAAAGAAACCAGAGAAGTGACATAAAAGCATGTTCATTAAGTATTATTTATGACTGGGTATGGTGGCACACACCTTTACTCCCAGCACTCAAGAGGCAGAGGCAGGTGGATCTCTGTGAGTTCGAGGCCAGCTTGGTCAACATAGCAAGTTCCAGGCCAGTCAGGGCTACATAGTGAGAAAAAAAAAAGTCTTAAAAGATTTATTTAATTTGTGCATATGTGTGTGCTACATGAATTAATGTGCTCATGGAGGCAGAGGAGGGTGTTGGAACCTCTGGAACTAGACTTATAGACAGCTGTGAGCTGCCCAATATGGGTGCTGGGTTCCGAACCTGGGTCCTCTGCAAGAGCATTCAATGCTCTTAACTGCTGAGCTATCTCTCCAGGCTCCTGATGAGGTGTTTTAATGGATGTAGATGTAACACAGGAGACAGTATCAGGCAGAGGAGGGAAAGTAAGAGGTCTATCCTGAAGTAAGGGCTCCACACTGTCCCTCCTAAGTTGCGGAATACTGATTCCCAACAAACTGAAAAAGGTAAGCATGTGTGTGCTGAAACCCCTGGAAAAATCACATCTACCAGTGAACTGGTCTCAAAAAAAAAAAAAAAAAAAAGAGTGGATCAGAGGGAAGTCAGCAAAACCCACCAACACAAAGTGCACTAATGATACTCAATCACCCAAAAGGAGAAAGGAAGACAGACGCACAGGCTACAACAGCACGGTGAAGCCTAAGAACATTAACAATTTCATTAAATGCAGTCTGAACATACCAGTAAAATCAGACTTTCAGGGGGGCTTGGAAGATGACTTGCCTGGGAAAGTGCCCGCCATGCAAGCATGAGGGTATGATCTTGGGTCCCCTGCACCCAGGTGAGGAGAGATACGACTCCTGAAAGTTGTCCTCTAACCTTTACATGTGTGCCCTCCAGTAAGTAAATAAAAAAATAAAAGAGGGGCAGCTGATGAAATGGCTCAGTGGGTGAAGGTACTTGCTATCAAGTCTGATGACTGTGAGTTCAATCCCCAGGACCCACTTGGCAGGAGCGAACTGACTTCCACCTGCATACCTGGCTTCCATGCACTTTGGGCATATGTGCACAAAAGTGTGATGAAATAAAAAAAAGTAATGAAAATTTTTTAAAAAGAAAATCTCCAACTCTTGGCAATTAAATAATATACATGTAAGTCTCTGGCGATCAGAAAGGAAGTCTTAGGAAAAGTAGAAAATAATTTGAGCTGAATGAAAATGAAAATACAACATATCAAAATTTGTGGGGTGTGGCTAAGGTAGCACACAGAGGGAAATTTATAGCATTAAAATTCTACTATTAGAAAAGTCTCAAGTCCCAAACTTTTTACCTTAAGAAACTAGGAAAATAAAAGCAAACTAAGCCCCAGGGGCTGGAGAGATGGCTCAGCAGTTAAGAACACTGACTGCTCTTGCAGAGGACCTGGGTTCGATTCCCAGCACCCACATGGCAGCTACAAACCGTCCTTAACTCCAGTTCCAGGGGAATCCGAAACCCTCTTCTGACCTCCTTGGCATTGCATGACACGGGTGCACTCACATACATGCAGGCAATATACTCATACACATAAAAATAATAAACAAAATATTTGTCCTAACCCCACCTCTCCTGCTCCAATAGGAAACATTGCCTCATTCTCCAAGGCTCTGTGCTGGAAGGTTCTTGAGGTCAGACTTGGGTAAGATCCACCTGAGAAGGAGCAGAGGGAGGTGGCCTCCCTGCCATCCCACAGATTCAGACCTCACAGATCAGGCTGAGCCCACAAAGCCATGTTGCAGTGCAAATGGGAGCGTTTTCTATTTTGCTTTGTTTTTACGGATCTGGGATTGAATTCAGGGCTTCAAGCATGCTAGGTGAGCACTCTACAGCTGAGCCCCGTCCTGGGAATCAGTATAAGAACTAAAGTGAACAGAGTACAGAGGAACATCACAGTACACAGGGAAACCTGGCTCCTGAGGGAGGAGGCAGAACAGAGCCTGAGGAGCCTCTACTGTGAGTCTCAAAGAGGGTGCTTCCTGGAGGTCAAGATGAAGTCAAAGCCTTCGCTCTGAGAACTACACAAGAACGGAAGACTAGCAATATCAAGAGACACCAAGGGCCCTGCACCTGCTGGAACATGGTGGGAACCATCCGCAGACCCCACGACAGAGCTCAATTATAACCCAACAGATTTGAGAAGCGAATGCCCAGACCATGTGTAGTGGTTCACACCTGTAATCCCAGCACTCAGGAAGCCAAGGTCTTAGGGTCCAGTAAAGCCTCCATAAAAAAGTAATTCAAAGGTTACAAAGACCAGTGAATGGGGCTGGCGAGATGGCTCAGAAGTTAAGAGCGCTGGCTATTCCAGGCCAGCTGGGGCTACAGGGAGACCCAGGTTTGAATCCCAGCACCCACATGGCAGCTAACAATCGCCTGTAACACCAGTTCCAGGGGATCCAACTCCCTCTTCTGTCCTCTGCAGGCACTGCATGACAGATATACACTTACGTACATGTAGGCATAATACTCATACACATAAAACAAAAATAAATAATCAATCAAAGACCAGTGAACAAAGAACACGGGTGAAAGGGAGTTGAAGACCCGAGTTCAATCCCCAGCACCCACATAAGAAGCTGGACTCAGTGATGTGTGTCCATAATCCCAGCGCCTCAGAGGCAGAGACAGGAGGATCCCTTGGGCTCTGTACCCAGCCAGTCTAGCCAAATCAGTGAGTTCCAGGTTAAATGAGAGACCCTATCTCAAAAATTAAAATGAGCTGGGCGTGGTGGCACACCTCTTGAATCTCAGCACTCAGGAGGCAGAGGCAGGTGGATCTCTGTGAGTCTGAGGCCAGCCTGGTCTACATACCGAGTTTCAGGCCAGTCAGGGCTACATAGTGAGACCCTGTCTAAAAAAAGGTAGACAGTGATCAAGGAAGACACCAGACAATGACCTCTTGCCTGCACATATAAGCAGATACAAGTGTTCATGTACACGTGTATACACACAAACAGAGAGAGAGAGAGAGAGAGAGAGAGAGAGAGAGAGAGAGAGAGAATGCTCCAATTATTAACTGTTCCAGTTTTCACAGTTTTCAAGAGTCCTGTCTGCCCAATGGGTGAGCACACACCTGTTTCCTGTTTCCAAGAGGATGGAACCAAGGGTCAGAGCTGAGGGGCCACACACTGTCCTGTGGCTTGTGTATTATACCCTCCAGACACTTCCAGCAGGGGTAGCCTCTAGCTGCCTGTCTCCAGAGCTCCATGCTAGCAACTGTTCTAGGTCTACACCCAAATGTTAGCTGTTACTACCAAACGTTAGTTCTAAAAATTTGGTCAACTAACTTCAGGGAGACTCTGTTAAGAATCCAGGTCTCTTTCCCTTAACTGAATATGAATTCCCTGTGCAAAATTCTGTTGTCACCAGTACTAAATGACTTTTGCATTATTACAGTCTGCTAACTCAAAATGGTAACTGAAAAGCCAGAGCAGCAGCTATGACGAGTGACGTCCACCTGGAGTGCTCAGTCTAACTTCATCCTGAGTTCATGGCTATGCTAAGGGCTATCAGGCAGCCCAAGAGTCTGCTTTGCCACCACCATCTGCCTTGAATGTTGTAACATGGAGCCCAGCCTGTGTCATGAGTGGCAGCTGTCATGAAAAGGTTATTTCTAGGCATTGTGAAATGAGAGCTGAGGCACAGGTTTTTCATCGGGGGACACAGGCACAGCTCAATGTGTGTGGGGAAAAAGGTGATGAAGGCTTTTGGATTAGGGAGGGGAATTGGCATAGTAGACAGTGGGACCAAAGGGACAGGTGTTCTTTGGAGTCAGAAATAAAATTCTGCCAAGTTGGGAAGATGGCTCAGTGGGTAAAAGCACTCAGCATGCAAACCTGAGGGCTGGAGTTTAACACCCTAGCACCCATGTAAATGCCAGACAGGTGTGGCAGCCCTCCTGTAACCTCAGCACAGGGGATAGAGGGGAGATCCGGAGCAAACTGGCTAAGACTAACAGAATCAATAAGCTCCCTGCCCCAATAAACAAAGTGGAAAGTGATCAAGGAAGGCACCTGCTATCAACCTCCACTCTTCCTATGGACACACACACATATGTACCCACACACAGGTGAACACGTACACGCAAACCGCATAGAGAAATAAAATTCTAAATTTCTAAAAACGAAAATAAACCAGACTACAGTCAACCTCCCAACACCTTTTGAAATTTGTTAATATATAAATAGATAGATCAGGGGCTAGAGAGATGGCTCAGTAGTTAAGAACACTGGCTGCTCTTATAGAGGACCCAGGTTCGGTTCTCAGCACCCACACGGTGGTTACCAACCATCCATAACTCCAGTTCCAGGGAATCAGACCCCCTCTTCTGGTCTCTGTGGGCACTGCACACACTTGGTCCACTTACATATATGCAGGCAAAACACTCATACACATAAAATAAAAACAAATCTTGAATAACAGCAACAACCAGATAGATCATCTAGAGTTAAGAGGTACCTGGTCAAACAGGTAAACGGTGACATCATCAAAAAATGTCACTGCCTTCTTTTCCTTCTTCCAGTCGGCAGGCAGTTGATGAAGGGCCTCAGTGGCCGAGGGTTTTAGTAAACTCCGCAAGTGCCTGCCATCCTCATTGCTGAGGATGATGGGCACAGGGTGCTCAGTGTCATCTTCAGACTCAGAGCTGAGACTGTGCAGGTTGAAGGCCCGTAGGTCCTCATCTGAGTCATCGCTGTTCTCATCTTCTTCATCGGCATCCATCCCATCCTCAGAGAGGTCCAGCATCCCCGACATGCCAAGTTTGCCCAAGTATTTCCCCTCGATGTCTGGCTCCTTAAACTTAGGGCCCTCACTGGAATGGCCAGACAAGGACTTATCCAGCATGGAGTTTGTGTAGGCCTGGAGTTCATTGGTGTTGGTGCCTGTGGAGGTCAGGGTACAAGGGCGATCTTCTTGTGCCTCCAAGTCATCACCACTAAGTTCCAACAAACTCAAGGGGCTGCCGGCCTTGTCATCCAAGGGATGTGTCTCTCTGGCGACATCAGCTGATGTAGGCTGTGATGTTTCATGTGGTTCCAAGTGACTAGGATTCTGCAGAGCAGAGGCAGGGCTCTGATCTGGGTGGCTCTGTTGGGTGTCCAGGCAACTATCTTTGGAACCAGAGCTTTCCTCTAGGGTGACTGGCTCATGTGGGGATTGGCTGTCTACCAAGGCCAGGGCTGGGGTGGGTATTCCTGGGACCTCCTCAGGCTTTTTATCTGGCTCTGAGTCATTGTCTGAGAAATACGCAGAGTCTCGATATGAACTCTGGGAGCCAGGTGCGAAGGTCTGTGGGGGTCCTTCGGTACCCCTGTGGCCATCGCCTGCATCTGAGACAACGATGACAGGGTTGGGAGGCAGACTGCCCTGGCTGCTGTCCCCTGCTGCAGCTGAGTCAGAGCCTGCAGGGCCCTCAGGGGCAGGGTGCAGGGTCCACTCAGGAGACTCGAGGTTCTCTGTTTCATAGCCACTGTCTGCAGGTTTATCGGGGGGCAGGAGTTTCTGAGGGGTGTGGGAGCCCAGGGATTCCAGTAACACTTCGTGGACATCCACTGAGTCCAGGGAGTCGGGGGTCTCCACAGACTGCTCTGAGGCAGGAATGGGCGTGGACAGGCTGTCTTCTAAGAGGCTGTCCTGGCTGGTGGAGTCAGAGGAGAGGGTAGATGCCAGGCCAGCGTCTTTTGGGGCATCTTTGCAATTGAGGTGATTTAAAGTCTCCACAGCTTCCAGGTGTTTTTCAAGCAAGCTACCACCTAGGAGGTCTTCTGCAACAGGCTGATTTTCTAAATCCTGTCTCAATTCTGGAAGATTGATCCCTGTGCTCCCCTGACCAGCAATAACATCATCCACAAGAGCAGAGTCCCTTTTGGTTGGACTCAAGCCCTCCTCGCTTTGGCAAGTAGAATCTGGGGGCCCATCACCCCCATTGTGGGTTTTAGCATCAGTGGAGGGAATTTCAACAGGGACAGTCACAGGACCTGGGGTTAGGTTTGGGCAGACATGGTCCTCAGGGATACTGACATCTGTAAAGGATTTAGTTTCTTCTGGCCTCAGAAGTGAATCTTGGGGGCTACTAAGAGGTGTTTCTTCTGTGAATGAGGTAGGGGGTACCTGCGCTTCCGGGGAGGCCTGTGGTGATGTGCCACCCTCAAGCGTGACACCTATACCTTCACTTTTCCCGCTTACACTGTCCTGTGACAGAGGGACGTCTGGTGCGCTTCCAGCAACCTGGAGTTCAGAACCTACAGAGTTTCTCTGGGGCGCGGCTAGCAGAGCCTCCCGAAAGCCCGCATTCTTAAGTTCTGTTTGAAGATCACTCACTTGCTCTTTGCTAGACAAGGAACCTTTCAGTAGGTTTTTATCCTGAAGAAATACAAAGTTCTCTGACAACTCTTGAAGACTCAGTGGGTCAAAGTGATCTTGATGCAGAAGACTTTCTGATAAGCAAAGAGGGTCCTGGTCGAAAAGCTTACTGGGCTTTTCCTTGTTGGAGTGGTCTGTGGGGTCACTCAGGCTCGAACTCAAGGTGGCTGGCTTAAAGTCAGCCTGAACTCCATTTAGCTCCATTAGGTCAAACAGCTTTTGGTGGCTGGGCAGGATGTTGGCTTTGTCGAGATCACTGAATATATTGTTGAAAGGGCTCTCAGGGACACTGGCAGCTCGCAAGTCCTCGGTGGAGCCTAGATCTTTGGGGTCCACAGAGCTCTGAAAGAAATCGTCTGTGCTGGATTCCTCAAACTCAAGGTTCTTGAGGGCCATAAGCTGGGATGCCTCAGCCCCAGCCCTTTCTTGGTGATCCATTTCAGTTGTGAGCAGCGAGGGTGGGTAATCAAGCTCTAAGTTGCTACTGCTTTTTTCTTCCAATTGGATATAATAGTCACTTCCCACTGAGAGCTTGTGGGCATCAAACACAGGAACTACCCCAGGGGCCCTGAGGGGGATCTCCTGGCCACTGTCATCTTGTTTGCCAGGCCCAGGCTCTGAAAGTGAACTCTCGAACACTTCAACGGGGAAGAACATGCTGGAGTAAGAGAAGGCATCATCTGGGTGGCCCCGGCCTCGCTCATCAAAATGGTCGTGCTTGGCAGCCTCCCACACATACTCAAAGCTCAGCCCCTGGCTTGTCTCTGTCACCGTGAGGACCTCCTCCATCTCCCGACCCAGCCGGTCCCGGGCAAAGTGGTCAAGGATGGGGAAAGCGGCGTTACTTGACGTGTCCCTGCTGTTGGTGCTTGGCTTGAGAGCAGTCCACTGCTGTTCAAAGTCGATCTCCGGATCCCGCTGGCTTTGCATGCGCAGGTAGGTGAGTAACCGGTGCACGTCCTCTGCAGCTGGCCTCTTGTCAGGGGACAGCCAGCAGAACTGCAACACTTCATACCTGCGTGACAGGAGTGGTGATGATTGTGACAAGGACATAGTGGTTCAAAATAAGGAACCTTTCCTCAAAGCCAACTCAAATGCCCCAGCTACCCATCCCAAGACTTCCACACCCCAGTCACTGCCAGTCTCACTAAGGAGTTCAACTCATGGTGAGATGCTGGTGCACGAAAAAATGAAGAAGTAATGTGGTAGTCTTGGGGACATTTCACAGCATCTGACTGCAATCTGTTGCCAGCTCATTTGTTTCTTCTGGCGTTTCTGAAATAACATGGCCACTGAATTTTTTCATTTGGGGTGGTTGTTGCTCTAGATTTTTGTTATCATTTTTTGACATAATTTTAAGAATGTGCAGAAATTTTTTAAAAATTCTAATTCATGCTACAGTTTGGACATACTGCCAGGCACAGTGACAAACACCTTTAGTCCCAGCACTTGGGAGGCAGAGGCAGGTGGATTTCTGTGAGATGGAGGCCAGCCTGGTAGCGAGTTCTAGGCTAGCTGGGCTACAGGGAGACCTTCTCAAAAAGAAAAAAAAAGTTTTAATTTTTACTAGCATATATTAATTACATGTAATGAATTCCATTATTCATCATGGCACTTTTTTTTCCCGTCTTTTTGAGACAGGGTCTCTCTGTAGCCATAGCTGGCCTGGAACTCACTGTGTAGACCAGGCTGGCCTTGTCATCATGACACTTTCATTCACATACATAATACATGTGAATCATATCCCCCTCTCCCGTCTCCTTCCCATTAGCCTCCTTCTCCCCTACTGCCCCTTCTCCTTTAGGGTGTCTCCATGCATGACCCAAATGCGCTTCACTACGGTTGTTTACAGGAATGTATGGAGTTTGTTCAAAGGAGCTGAGCACCTTGCTATGGTTACACCACTTAAGAAAATGTTTCTCCCTCCCTCACTAACCCTTATCTGTGTCTAAATACTTAAGGAGGGGTGGGGCCCTGTGAGCCTTTCCTTCTTCCTTGACAGAGTGTTGAAAGGCCCCATTTTGTTGGCTGCTGAATTTTGAAATGGTTCTGCCACATTTTCTTTTTTCATTACATTACTTGTTTACGTATTCTGTGGGCAAGACGCACACCACAGTGAGTGTGTGGAGGTCAAAGGTCAGCTTGCAGGAGTTCATGCTCTCCTTCTACTATGTAGGTCCTGGAGATCAAACTTGGGTTGTTAGACTTGGCAGCAAGCACCTTTATCCACTGAGTCATTTCACTGGCCCACAATCTCCTTCCGACACTACTGTTTAACAGAAGTATGCTGATCTCAGACTTGTTTGTGTGTAGTTCTAGAGATGGAACTCAAGATATTTTTTTTAAAAAAATTTATTTATTTATTTTGGTCTTTTAAAGATGGTCTCCCTGTAGCCCTAGCTGGCCTGGAATTCACTATGTAGACCAGGCTGGCCTTGAACTCACAGAGATCCACCTGCCTCTGCCTCCCAAGTGCTGGGATTAAAGGCATTCACCACCACACCCAGTCTAAAATATTTATTATTTTTTATTTTATGTATATGAGTGTATTGCCTGCAGGTATATAAGTGCACCTGTGTTGTGCAATGCCCACAGAGGTCAAAAGGGAGCACTGGATCCCTTGGAACTGGAGTTACAGATGATTGTTAGCAACCATATGGGTGCTGGGAATTGAACCCAGGTCCTCTGCAAGAACAGGCAGTGCTCTTAACCGCTGACCCATCTCTGCAGCCCCCAAGATCTTTTTTTTTTTAAAAAAAATTTATTATTTTTGTGTGTGTATGAGTGTACTGCCTGCATGTATTTAAGTACACCCATGTCACGCAATGCCCACTGAAGTCAGAAGAGGGCACTAGATCCCCTGGAACTGGAATTATGGATGGTTTTTAGCCACCATGTTGGTGCTGGGAATTAAACTTGGGTCCCCTGCAAGAGCAGCCAGTGCTCTTAACTACTAAGCTATCTCTCCAGTTCCTCCACCTTATTTGTTGAGACAGGGTCTCTCAATGAACCTGGAGAGTGCCAATTTGGCTAGACTGGCTGGCCAGTGAACCCCAGGGATCCTCTTGTTTCTGTCCCCCACTCCAGTGCTGGGGTTACAGGCACATGCCACCACACCCAGCTTTTATAAAGGTACTGGGAGATCGGGGGGCTGGAGAGATGGCTCAGCAGTTAAGAACACTGACTGTTCTTGCAGAAGATTGGGGTTCGAATCCCAGCACCCACATGGCAGCTAACAACTGTCTGTAACTCCAGTTCCAGGGGACCCGACAGCCTCGTCTGTCCTCCGAGGGCACTGCACGACACGGGTGCACTTATTTACATGGAGGCATAACACTCATACACACACACACACACACACACACACACACACACACACACACACAAATGTACTGGGAGATCGAACCTCAGGCCCTCATGCTTGCATAGCAAGCACTTTACCTGCCAAGTCATCTTCCCAGATCCCCATATTCCTTTAATACACTGTAATACGTAAGCTCTTCCTTGTTGTAAACATTTTTCAAAAACACTATCAGAGTCTAAAAGAGATGGTTATGGTTTAGATAAAGAAATGTCCCTTAAAGGGCCTGGAGAGACGGCTTAGCGATTAAGAACACGAGCTGCTCTTGCAGAGGACCTGGGTTTCATACCCATATGCAGATTAACAACCATCCATAATTCCAGTTCCAGGGGAATATGATGCTGTCTTCGAACCTCTGCAGGCACTGAAAGACACTGGTGCACTCACATACATGCAGGCAATACACTCATATATATAAAATAAAAATAATATTAAAAGCCAGGTATGGTGGCTCACACCTTTAGTCCCAGGCAGATCTCTGTGAGTTCAAGGCCAGCCTGGTCTACATAATGAGTTCCAGGACAGCTGGGGCTACAGGGAGACCCTGTCTCAAAATGA
>NW_008360015.1:1157361-1164477 GCF_000622305.1 Nannospalax galili | reverse complement strand
ATTAGAATTACCAGTGGTTGTTAGCTGCCATGTGGGTGCTGGGAACTGAACCCGGGTCCTCTGCAAGAGCAGTCAGTGCTCTTGACCGCTGAGCCATCTCTCCATCCCCTATATATATAATATTTTTTAAAAAAGAATTGCCCCTTAAAAAGGTTCAAGGGCTGATGACTTGGTCCCTAGTGGGTGACACGGTTGTGGTTGGTGCCAGAGACTTTAGGAGCTCTAGGAAGTTGATCATGGGGGAAGAGAAGTTCTTGAGGGTGGCTAACTTGTCCCTGGCACTTTCCCATGTCTCCTATCTGCTTCTGATCACCAGTGTGAGCTGCTCCACTCCACCATGCTGGACTGAACTCTGAAACCATAAGCCAAAACAGATTTCCTCTAGTCTCTTGGCTACAAGAAAGCTGACTGACACACAGTGATGTTACTTCTAAAACCAGTCATGAATAACAAACGGCTATTTTTCATAGCATCTAATGTTTAAAAGTCAGGACCACATGAACTGGCATTTGTGTGAGTGTGCACACAGGAATATGCATGTGTGTAGAGGTGCACATGGAGGTCTACCTTAGGTGTCTTTTTCAATGGCTCTCCAAATTTTTTGAGACAGGGCCTCTCAGTGAGCCTGGAGTTCAGCTAGGTCAGGGAACCCAGGGATCCTCCTATCTCTGTCTCAGCTCTGACGCAGCAGGTACACCCTGCCACACCCAGCTTTTTACATGGGTGCTGTGGATATGAACCTAGTCCTCCTGATTGTGTGGTAACTACTTCACCAACTGAGCCGTTTCCCCAGACCCCTTCCTAGTCTTTTGAAGATGACGAAATGGAACATGAAGCCACCAACCATCTGTCAGAATAAGGCTGCTCCAGCTCAGGTTTTGGGAGCTTTGTGTCCCTCTCTCTAATGACTTGATTGAGGACATCCAGGTCGGAAAGGTTAGCATACGGCTGAGCAGCATTATCAAAGAGCTCCCAAAGTGTCACGCCCAGCGACCTGTGGACAATAACAGGGTTATTTCTCCTGGCCTTAGATGTCAAATTATTTAACAACCTCATTTTTATTTGCAGAGCCAGTAACTGCAAAGACAAGATGTATAAGGAAGTGGTTATTAGTAAGATCAGGATAAAACAGTTCAAACAAATAACCAACAAGCCAATGGCATAAAAAGAGGTTATTTCCCTTAAAATGAGAATGACAGGAAGGTCTTCTTATGTTTAACTCATCACCACTTAACAAACAGAGATAACAGCATAATTACAGGAATTAAGTAATATGATTGCCAACTTTAAAAACTCAAGAAATCAGATGAAAGGCTGTTTGAATGTGTTAAAGCTTGGCAAAAATGGTTCGATAATATAGAGAATCCAATTTCGAGGTAGGGGAAAAACTCCCATTCAATAGTAGTTGAATGAAGTAATTTCAAGAAATCTACATGCACAAAACTTCGGTGTTCAATGAGCCCTGCCACCTGTTGCTTTGGTCACTCCTCAGTATTAGGCCTTATGGCAGCTGTCTGGTATCAGAAGAGGCCTCAGTTTGGCACCACACAGTGGGACACCCTTTCTCCTGGTCTGTCCACCCAGTTCTTGCTCTTGTTGTTTTGAGACAAGGTCTCCCTGTGTAGTGTAGGCTGGTTTTGAACTCGTAGTAACCCTCCTGCTTTAGCCTGTCAAGATGCTCTGTCCTACCAGAAGCTACCTCAGCTGCTTGGCTCAAATGAAGTACCTTCTTTTTCCTTATTTGGGATCTCTTATTTCTTTCCCACTACTTAACTGTCTTATAGAATGTCTCCTATTCACTGCAATGTTCCCATGGACTCACAAGTGCTATCTGGGAACTTTTAAATATGCTCATTGGAACTTTGGCTCTTTATCATGTATTCTGAGCTAGCAGAGCCAGGTATGGCCTGGCAAAGTGGATTTTTTTCAGAAGCTCTGAAAGGTTTCCATCATTTACCAGATTTAAGTAAGGTAGTTTATGTGACTGTTCAGTATCTACCAGGAAACTCAATACTAAACAGCACTGAGCAATTTTCTTTGACTGCTGTGTAATCAACTTTACATTTCCTTATACTACCTTTACAAATGAGAAGAATCTGCATATTCACTATGTGTGTTGAAAGGATATAAAGCCTCTTCCAACCCCCCCCAAAAGCGCTTTCTCCTTCCTAGCACAAACTGTTGGCTGGATGACCACTTTACGTACAGAAGGTACTGCCCGTGACCTGAGAAACGTAACTGGGGAAAACGAGTTCACATGAAATGTTTAAAATAAAAAAGGCAACATATGACGTGTGGCACACCTCCAGGCCTAGTGAGCCTTGGGCAGACCTGTCTGCTGCCTCAGATTTTCCACATCCTCTGTTTACCTCACTTCCCCTCTAGTAAGGCCCATTCCCAGACTAATTCCCCCTCAGGCCTCTGCCCATACCACCCTTCAGAGGAGATGGAATGAAACATAGGATTCCCAGTTCCTTAAACCCTGGAGTCTTGTTCTTCTGGGAAGAAGCGTCCTACAGCTCCCTTCCCCTCACCCCAAACTCTACAGGAGGTTCCTCTCACACATGAGCAGTGTGCTGAGACCCTGCCACCAGGGACTGTTTACTATTAGGAACAAGGGCAGCTTGGCCTTGAGGAATACAGGCTACATTTTCAGGTCAGTCATCCCAGTAAGTGCAATAAAATGCTGGTGAAGCATAAATGGAATCTTCTTAATGAATCAAAGAGTAAAGAAGAACCAGGAGGAGAAAGACAACTCAAATAACAGAACACAAAAGCTACCTTGCCTTGAGGCATCTATGGAAGCACTGGGCTTCTTTGCTTGATTTCTAAGGCTGATGGAGGAAGACGTTGTAGAACAAGCCAAAGCCCTGGGCTCACCCAGCTAAGATATCCTAAGGAGAGATCCTGCTTCAGGGCAGGTATAACTCCACTCCTGAAAGGTAAGCTGCCATGGCAGCCAGGCAGGGAGAGAAGAAATGCATGTGATGGAGAGGGGCCACAAGTCACCAGAGCTGGCCTTGGCAAACCCACATTATCTGAGTGAAAAGTCCTCAGGCTGACTATGCAAAGCCCTGCTCCAGAGCAGGACCCTGCATGTCTAGCAGAAGCAAATGCCAGACTTCTCTGCAGGAATGTGTCTCATTCTAGATATCCAAAGGTCCTCATCATAAGGAAGTCTCAGAGGAAACAAGGAATTGTCTACAAGTGAGAGGACCAAGGCTTCCCTTCCTGGGATTATCTGACATAGATCATACTTTAATTGGTAAAAAGAAAAGAAAAAACCCGAAACATTGTGATAATCAACAACAACAAAACCGAAACTAAGAGAACAATCACCCTAATAGAGATGGAACAGCAGATGGACATCAGCTGAAGAGAGGGTCTTAGGAACAGAGAACCAGTAGCTGGAGCACAGGTCAAAGGAATCATCCAGACGGGACACAGAGAATTAAAGAGGTGGACGAAGATTGAGTAAAGAGAGAAGACAGAGCAGGAAGCAACAGCACATGCCAAATTGGACTTCCAAGTTCAGAAAATGGAGCAGAGGCAACAGGTCAAAGGATAAAGGCTAAGAATTTTCCAGAACCAATTGGTACCACCAACCTATAGATTTAGAAAGCCAAATAAATACGAAGCAGTAGGGAAAAGTATCAATTCACATCCACAAAATTCACAGTCCCACACATCATGGTAAAAATAGAAAGAAAAACAAAAAAGTCAAAGAGATTTTGAAACTAGACAGGGAGGAAAAAGTCACTTTCCCTTCCAAGAGCTCAGGCAGACTTACAGCTGACTTCTCAAAAGCAACAAAGGAAGGCGGGGAATCTTCAACACGCTGAGATTAAGTCAAAACACATTTCAAGAATGAGGACATGCCAGGCATGGTGGCTGTGGTGGTGTGAATGACAATGTCCCCCATAGGCTCCAAGTATTTGATGGCACTGTTTTGAGAGATCTTAGGTTTGGCCATGCTGAAGGAAGCACATCGCCGGGGTGCGTAGAGAGTTCTTACGCCTTGCCAGATCTCTGGTTATTCTCTGCTTCCCTGCCTGCTTGAAGATGTGAGCTTCTACTTTCTGTTCCTGCTCCAGCCACCTCCTGCCACCATGCCTCCCCAACATGATGGACTCTATTCCCCTGAAGCCCTAAACTCAAATAAACTCTTTCTTTCATAAGTTCTCTTGGTCACAGTGTTTTATCACAGCAACAGAAAAGTAACTAATATAGTGTTGCACACCTTTAATCTCAGCACATGGGAGGTAATGGCAAGATCTCTGTGAAATTGAGGCCAGCCTGGTCTACATAGTGAGTTCTGGGACAGCTGGGACCCAACAAAATAACAAAAGTAGAAGGTCATTACATGACAATGGTGGTGACTACTGTGGTACCACCCAGCACTCAGTCTGCCTCCTACTTAACTTTCATACTCAGACAGAAGGCAGTCAGGCCCTTCCAGACCCTTGCTAAGGAAACCAAGTAAAATGGTATGCCAGATACATACCAGATATTACTGTACTTTGTCTGATCTGCAGTCAGGAGTCTGTCTTGAAAGCTGGTCACTAATTCTGGTGCAGTCCATCTCAGGGGGAAGAGTTTTTTGTCATCTGTTTCAATGTAGTCTTCCTGTGTGGTGAGAAAGCACAGATTTGCAGTAGAATTCTAAAATATTTATTTTTACTTCTTATGTGTATGAGGGTATTGCCTGCATGTATGTAAGTGCACCTGTTGTGCAATGCCCGCAGAGGTCAGAAGAGGGCGTCAGATCCCCTGGAACTGGAGTTATGGATGGTGGTTAGCTGCCATGTGGGTCCTGGAATCTGAACCTGGGTCCTCTGTAGTGCTTTAACCGCTGAGCCAAATGTCCAACCCCTTGCAGTGGAAATCTACTAGATGGTTTCACAGCAGATTATTCTCAGGAAATGCACATCTGACCCAAAACACAGCAGGAACAAAAAAAGAAGCATGAAGACAGACTCTGAAGTCTCGTGGGTTTCATGAACTAGCCTCTGAATCATGAAGCTTGTTCATCTACCCTTCCTAGAAGGAGTCAGCACACAAGGCTGGTGCAACAGCACAGACCCTGAGTCAAACACGTGTCAGCACACAGTGAAAAAGGGACCATGCTGGTTCAAATACAGGCTTTCAAATCTGACAGACTAGATCATGGGTCCTCCTTCCACCACTCACCAGTGATAAGACTGGGTGAGTGACAGATACTGGGAGCCCTTTTCCTCAGCTATAAACAGGGACTGTGCAAAGCTACCTACCTTAGTGATGGGAGTAAAAAGATAAGGCTGGCAACAACTTCAGAGTACACAATAAGTGTTTAAGATACTACAGGTAGGGGCTAGAGAGCTGGCTCAGCAGTTAAGAGCACTGGCTGCTCTTACAGAGGATCCAGGTTCAGTCCCCAGCATCTGCACAGCAGCTAACAACTGTAACTCCAGTTCTAAGGGATCTAATGCTAGTATTTGCACAGATAACCAGCCTAAATATTCATAATGTTTTGAAAGCATGACACCTTTGGTTCTCACAAGAATCCACCCAAGTCTTTATGCTACTGTGTTATAGGGCTAGGGTCGTGTGCCTTGCAGTTCTGCTAGCATGGAGCTGCAGCAATGTCATTCTTTGCCCCATACGCTACACCTCATTCAGAAGAGTTAAGCAAACACATATAGATGGTAATCTCATTTTACTAGTTTTCTTTAGGGGTATATTTATGAGAATTTTTAAACAAAACCCAAATCTCAAGCTTAATAAATGAACTTGAGCTACAATCTTAGCATGACGTGTGCATGTTTGTTGTTGTCCTTGCTTTTAATCTTTTATTTTTATTTTATGTATATGTATGCTCTGAATGCATGTATGCAAGCACATACATGCAGTGCCCACAGAGGCCAGAACAGAGTGTCAGATGCCCTGGAACTTGAGTTATGGGCAGTTGCTAGCATTCATGTGGGTGCTGGGAACTGAACCCAGGTCCTCTGCAAGAGCAGACAGTGCTTTTAACCATTGAGCCAGCTCACTAGCTCCCCCACTCCCTTTTCTTGTTGTTTTTCAGACAGGCTCTTACTATGTAGTCCTAAGTAGCCTTGAACTCACAGAGATCTGCCTACCTTCTCTCTACCACCAGAGTGCTGGGATTAAAGACATGGACCACTTTGCCTGGCTTGTGGTTTACTATACGAGTATTAATAACTATTTTTGCTCACATGCTCATTATAAAATTTATTATACGTGGGGCTGCCCAGATGGCTCAGCAGGTAAAGGCACTTGCTGCCAAGCCTGTGATCTCAGTTTGACCCCAGGGACTCACATGGTGGAAAGAGAGAACTGACTTTTGCAAGCTATCCTCTGACCTCTGCATGCATACCCTGGCACAAATGTGCCCACAAATATACACACGCATGCACACAAAATAAATAAATTTAAATGTAATAAAAATTTTTAATTTAAAAATATATTTAGTCAAATTAAGTCAATTATACTGAACCACAAATCTCTTTATACAGAGACTTTGGAGAGCTGTCATAAACTTCAGGGCACAAAGCCACTGATTTAGACAAACCAGAAGCCATTGGTATGTATTATTAAAAAAAAAAACCGGGACAGACCCTGCTCCACAAAGGTCATATCATGATGACTGAGATCCTCACCAAGCATGGAGTGGCACTTTGAGACACAGCTTCACAACCAACACTGCACGGGTTAGGGAGACACATGCAAAAGCTTTTTTTTTTCTTTTTTCTTACCTTGTACCTGCTGAATCCTATTCCATAGTCACCCACTTTGACGTTTAAATCGGAGGTGAGAAAACAATTCCGCAGGGCCAGATCACTGCAGACAGAAATAGTGAGTGAGCCCAAGAACACACAACCAGGACTGCAGCGTCAACTCTCAGGGCCAGAGTCTTTCTCTGGAGTCCTGTCTTCACCTCTGCTTAGTAATTAATGTCCTTTTTTATTTTTCAGCATGAAAGAGTTAAGCACCATCCCTAACTACATTTTAGTCAAGTAACTGCCAAGGTTAAATACTGACTGTATCTGTGCTTCAGCACTAAAACAATCCATATTCGTGGCTTGTGTTCTCTCTCTCTCTCTCTCTCTTTTTTTT
>NW_008360015.1:1107731-1157244 GCF_000622305.1 Nannospalax galili | reverse complement strand
TGTCTTTTTGAGACAGGGTCTCCCTGTAGCCCCAGCTGTCCTGGAACTCATTATGTAGACCAGGCTGGCCTTGAACTCACAGAGATCCATCTGCCTCTGCCTCCCAAGTGCTGGGATTAAAGGTGTGCACCACCACGCCCTGCATGTTCTTTTTAAAAAAATACTTTATTATTATTTTTATTTTATGGGTACGCGTATATTGCCTGCATGTTAAGTGAGTGCACCCGTGTCATGCAATGCCAGCGGAGGTCAGAAGAGGGCTTCTAATTCCCCTGGAATTAAGGACAGTTCGTAGCTGCCATGTGGGTGCTGGAAATCAAACCTGGGTCCTCTGTAAGAGCAGTCAGTGCTCTTAACCGCTGAGCCATCTCTCCGGCCCCACCTCTTTCTTTTTCAAGACTGGGTCTTCCTATAACCCTAGCTGACCTGGAACACCCTATGGAGACAGGCTAGCCTCAATCTCACAGAGATCCACCTGCCTCTGCCTCTATCTCCCAAGTGCTGGGATGAAAGGCATGAGCCTTTAGTATTTTTAAACTGACTAAGAATTCTAAAATACGGAAATTGTCTATTTTCTTTACAATCTGAGCTAAAAATAGTCTCCTTTATATATTAAGCTACAACTTTAGGCATCCCAACCAATCTGTGCCTCATCCCCTGTGCTTTCAAGTCACTCTCATCTCTTCCCACTCTACCTCCCGAGGGTGAAGTGGAGTACACTGTCAGGATGCAGAGCAATTTACTTACAGGAGTCATATTAAGAACAAGTTAGTTTTTTAAAACCAGTTTAATGGGTGGGGAGATGGATGGCTCAGTCAGTAAGGCAAATGCCTTGCAAGCATGGGGACCTGGGTTCCATCCATAGAATCCACTTTTAAAAGCCAGGCAGGGAGAGCCAGGTTTCATGAAGAGTGGAGCACACTGGCTACTTGGCAAGTTGCAGGCCAAGATGGACAGTGCCCTAGGAACTACACGAGAGGTTGTCCTCTGCTCCCCACAGCAAACAAACAAAAAACACAGATACTTTGACAAGTAAAAACTGCCTTTTCTAAATGAACTTCCCATAAGGACAACAGATTAAATGGCTTTAACTTTCAGACTCTTTTGTTTTTTCTTCTCTCTATACTGGGGATAAAGTCTGGGCCTTGAATATAGTAGGCGAATGCTCTACCTGAGCTACACCCCAGCTCCCTTAGAATCTTAGCCATCAGTTAGTACATGAATATAAAAAGCCAATGAAGGGTACCTAGTTCACAGTTGTCAATTACCACATTATCAAAAACTGAACTTCTAGAGTTGCAATTTTAAATGTTTGCCTTTTTTTTTTTTTTAATCTTTTTGAGACAGTCTCCCTGTAGCCCCAGCTGGCCTGGAACTTGCCACGTAGACCAGGCTGGCCTTGAACTCACAGAGATCTGCCTGCTTCTGCCTCCTGAGCGCTGGGATCAACGGCATGTGCCACCATGCCCGGCATGTTTGCCTATTTTCAGGCAGGATCTTGCTATGTAGGCCAAAACTCACAATCTTCCTTCCATGGCTCCCTGAGGGCTGGGATTACTGGTGGGAGCCACCATAGTTGGCCTAACTATTGAATTCTTATCTTTAAGCTGGTATCATAGTTTAGCTGTAGAGCGCTTGCCAAGCTATGGCTCACACCAACACAGGCTTGAATGAACACAACCAAGTTCTGTTAAGAGTCTCCACTAACCCCTCCCAGCATCTATCTGTGTGTGTGTGGGGGGGTCAGCATGAGTGTAATAGAACACATGTGGAGGTTAGAGAACAATTTTTGGGAGTCGGTGTTTGCCTTCCACCTTGTTGAGGCAGGGTCTCTCTTGTTTCTGCTGTTGAGCTGTGTACTCCCGGCTAGCTGGCCTGTGAGCTTCTGGGAAATTCTGTCTCCACCACCTATCACACAGTAGGAACACTAGGATTATAGAGCACTTCCACCGTGGATTCTGGGGATTCAAACTCAGGTTATCAGGCTTTGTGAGGCAAGTGCTTTTATACCCACCAAATCATCTTAAATCCCACCCAGCACCTCCCTCTTGAGACTTCAAAGCTGGATGCTAGCATCCTAACAGGGTGGTATGTGCCCTTCAACTGGGGGTGATACAGAGCTCAGGGCCATTCAGATCCTTCCTGAGCCAAGAGACAGCTACTTCCTGCTCTCCTGTGGCTTCTTACAAATGTTCAGAGTGGGTATCAGCCACAGCAAAGGCGAAGACTGAATAAATGATGAAAAGTCATATGTACAGAGGGCCTTTGGCACCAGGCTAAAGGGTATTATAAAATCCTAATGCAATCCAACTGGCATTCCCAGGGTGAGAGGAACATTTCTCACTGCCTACAGGCTATAAGGAGGAAACCAGGCTTGACTGAAGGAAATGTTCACCTGCAGCTACAACACAACTTTAGCTATCATTTGTTCACCAGCTGCTTTGGTTTTTGGGACAGGGTCTCTGACTAGTCTGGAACTCACCAAACAGACTAGGCTGGCTGGCCAGCCAGTGAGCCCCAGGGCTGGGATTACAAGTGTGCATCACTAATGTTCAGCTTATGTGCGTTTTGGGGACTGAATTCAGGTCTTCGTGCTTACATTGACTGAGCTACTTCTCAAGTCCCAGACTAGAGGAGTTTATGAATTTGCTCCCCACCTCTACCTGGGGCCTCTGAGAAGAGCAGGAAGAGCTCTAGATGTCAAGAAGCCTGGAGCTAGTATTGGCTATAATGTTCCAAGAGTACACAGTAGGGTCTTAGGTTTCCTCACAAAACAACATGCAAAGAACCAGCCAACTCACAGGGTTTTTACAGGGATGTAATAAAAAGGTGCAGAGAATGCTTTCAAAAAGTTAAAATGCTATCCACATTCAATGTTCCTCTTCCAAACAGTAATACTAAGTGTTCTCTGCACCTATTAACCTGCAAAGCTATGAAACACAAAAAAATACAAGGAACTATCACAAGAGTACCTTGACATCAAGGCTGCTCTGGTCAGGAAACAAATTCAGTCAGCATTCTCCTTCAGGTTGAAGAGCAGGTCTAGTGATGACTACCCAAGCTCAAGCCCTGCATGGCTCAAGAAGGCCCAAGGGCTCCCAGCTGCATCTCATCACCACTTGTTTTCAACTCGAACAGCTACATGCTCACAGCTCACCCATCTTCAAAGCGATTTTCTAGAGCAAATGCCTCAAGGTGGCAGAGTTTCAAAATGCCAAGCCTCTATGTACAGGAACCAGAGTAACCAAGTTCCCGACAGAGGGAACAAGAAGAGGAAGCCCAAGAGCCACTGAATGTTCTTCCACGCGCTTTGCTTACACTGTCTTACTGAACCTTGACAGCATAAATTCCGGGTAAAGAGGACCCCACTGTACAGGACAAATGAGCTCAGAGCACTCAAAGAGGCTCGTGGTGGTAAAGTGGTATGGGGAGCATTAACCACCAACCCAGCTGACCCTCTCTGCTCCCCTTACTGTCTGCCTATGGCAGCCACAAGGGTTTGGGGTTCTGAAGGGCTTTGTGTGCATCATGCTAAGATATGCCAGCAGCAGATTACATCAGAGGCTTCTGATGAGGCACAAGAGAATTTCCTAGAGCTTTGACGGCCTTTTTCCTGCTTATTAGGGCAGTCCTTGCTGGCTGAGCAACACTACATTTACTGAGCACCTACTATATACCCCAGTCACCTGTTAGGCTCTGGGAACACAGAATTCTTCCACTGTGAATTCTGACTAGACCCAGAGAAAAGTGCCTTCCACTGCTGGCTGAGAGCTCAGGGACTGATGATGGGATGGGATATGGCTTCCTGGGTGGGCTCTTCCCTGGGCTGATCAGGTGCTGAGGCCGAGTTAGACAGCCAGGACTCTGAATCTCTGCTGGCTCCAGCTTGCTGTCCAATTGTTCACAGATACAAAACTAGAAGAAATACTCCAAGAATCAGTTTCTGGGTACTGTACACCAGTCTGCCTAGGGTTCTGACCTGGAGGAATGTGACAGATGCCAATGCCACTCACCCTCACATAGCTGAGGGCCATACTTCATTCTCAGCTTAGAGTCGAAGCCCAGAGAGTGAAGCCTCTTGGTGGCAGACTCAGAGAAACAAGGGCTGAACTTGAGCATGGAGGACAGGAAAGCTGCTTTGACATTTCTAAAACCAAGGCTGGGCTGGGGGCACAGCTCGGTGGGAGTATGCCTATTTAGAATCCCCCAGTGCCAGGCTTGGAGGAATGGGTTCAGTACTATAGTACCTTCCTAGAATCCCCCAGTGAGGGGTTTGGGGGAGTGTGGTTCAGTAGTACAGTGCCGTCCCAGACTCTCCCAGTGAGGGGTTTGGGGAGATTGTGATTCGGTAGTTCATCACTTTCTTAGAATCCTAGGTGAAGGGCTGGGGGTATAACTCAGTGGTAGAGTGCCTGCCTAGAATCCCCCAGTGAGAGGTTAGGATAAACAAAACAAAAACCAAAAACAGAAAAACAAACAAAACGTGCCTAAAAACAAGGCCAACCTGAGCTGCCAAGTAACTGGTTCTAGGACAAGGTCTTGGTGGTTCTCACATTTGAGTACATCCTAGATTCACTTAGAGACTCCTCAAAACATAACACAGCAGGCAGCAGGGTGTGCTGAGAATGGGTATGACTAAAAGTACCCGCCTCAGAGCCCCGCTGGAATGTGAGGCAGCATTTCTGAGTGCGACTCTGTGACAGAGCTGAGGGTTCTGGTCTCCTACTTCAGGATCCTACTTCAGATCCAGACTGTTCTGCAAGGGCTGAGATACAGTGTCACCAAAGCTAACTACCTACGAGACAACCTCCCAATAGCCAAGTCTAGACTACTAGGCTGAATCAAATCAGTATCAAAGGAGGCTGGCATGTTTTATGTGTGTACATTTTAATCAATGGTCAAAGTTCTAGTTAAGAAGGCAGCTAAGCATTTTCCCCTAGAACACTAATTTTCCAGGGGGCCTGGGCTATCCTAGAAAAATGGAGCATTTGGTGATTTACAAATGATTTTCTTTCTTTTTTATTATTTTTATTTTATGTGTATGAGTATATTGTCTACATGTATGCAAGTGCACCTGTGTTGTGCTATGCCGAAGGATGTCAGAAGAGAGCATCAGATCCCCTGCAAGAGCAGCCAGTGCTCTTAACCTCTGAGCCATCTTTCCAAAGACATGGAGACACACCAGTGGATGGTGTTTGCCTTGATTTTCTTTTAAAATATCCATCCACCCATCCACCCATCCATCCATCCATCCATCCATCCATCCATCCATCCATCCATCCATCCAGTATCTATCTATCTATCTATCTATTATCCATCCATCCACCCACCCAACCATCCATCATCTATCTATCTATCTATCTATCTATCTATCTATCTATCTATCTATCTATCATCTATCTATATCTATCATCAATCATCAATCAATATAGTCTCATGCAGCCCAGGCCAGTCTCAAACTCTCTATGTAGTCAAGGATGACTACTGATGCCATCTGCCTCCATTTCCTAAATGCTATGATTACAGGTGCTCACATCCACACCTGGTTTACTCCAGGTTTGGGATGGAACACAGGGCCCTGTACATGCTAGGCAAGTACTCTATCACTTGAGCAAACAGATGGCACACTAACTGGGTAGCAGGAATTGGCTTTTTGTGTGCCCTCCTGAAGTGGAAACCTTAAAAAAAATTTAAAAATAAGCCTTCTTCCTTCCCCCTACTTTTCTAGGTACTATGAATTAACAACTGGTAGGTAGTCTTTCTATAAACTTTCACACAGTTTGTATACCAAAACAAATATACAAAGAACACATTACTAGGCCTACTTATCTGTATCTTGATATCTTAATACAATACAGAAATCCCTCCAAGTCAACCAGCCCAGCAGTTCTAAACCATTCCCTACGCTAGCTATGTAGCACTGAAGAGTACAGGCAGCTACAAGTTACTTTAGCTCCCTGTGAACATTTACATCCCCCTCCTTCTGTCTGCCACCCTTTCAAGTAATATTGTGATAGTTTTTGTTTGTGTCTGTTTGTGGCAGGGCCTTATTATGTAGCCCAGACTACCTTGGCCTCCTAAGTGCTAAGTACAATAGTTATTTCTTTAATAATCTTAATCTTTATTATGTTTATTTGTGTGTGTGTGTGTGTGTGTGTGTGTGTGTGTGTGTACATGTGCATTCCATGGTGTACATGTGGAGGTCAGATGACAACTTGTAAGAGTCGGTTCTCTCCTTCTACCATGTGGGTCCCAGATATTGAACTCAGGTTGTCAGACTTGGTGGCAGGAGCCTTTAGGCACTTGCTGGCCCTACAGAAGTTGTTACTGACACTCTCAGGCTCTAGTACTATCTTATTTGCTGAATGCAGATGTGGGCTTTCAGGGGATTTAATTACATAGATATTGCTCAATGGATTTTTCAAAAATTATAATTCATGGGCAATTTAGATCAATTTTCCCTTCATGTTACTGCTAACAAGAGATGTATGGTCCCTTTAACTGCTGAGTCCCTTCCACCAGCCTTTCAGCAGCTGTCTGCCTTGTAGGCTCACCTTTCCAACTCTGTCAGTGAGCTTTGTCTTTTAACTTTATGATGTCTGCTTCTAGACAAGTGTTTACTGTTTATGCAGCCAACAAATCCACTTTTTATTTCATAACTCCTAGGATTCTTGTCTTAACTGACAAGGTCTCACACAACCATGTTATAAATATACTTCTAGAAGTCCATCTGTTTTGATGGACTTAAATGTGTTTTCATTTAATTCTATCTTTTGTGTGTTTGTTTAGGCACACATGTGCCCCAGCGTGCTTGTGGAGAATTCAGCATTAGGGTCTCCATTCCACCAGTAAAGACCAGAGGTCAGGCTAGGCAAGGTGCACCTGCCCCCCTGCCTTGCCTACCCACCCCTTGAGAGCTACAGTCTTCCATGCCCCAGATCCCAAGGCTGGCTAAAGGGGAAATCCCTGTTTCCACCATGCAAACAAAATGTTCTAGTTTATTTTTCATTTGATGCCACTCTATGTCAAACATTATCTGTGACTTTGACTTAAAATTAACTGCATGGGACTGGAGAGATGGTTCAGGGGTTAAGAGCACTGGCTACTCTTGCAGAGGACCAGGTTCAGTTCCCAGCACCCACATGGCAGTTATCACTTGTCCCTAACTCCAGTGTCAGAGGATCTGATACTCCTTTCTGGCCTCCTTGGCCTACGTTCTGCTGGTTGTGGTGGCACGGACTTTTAACTCCAGCACTTGGGAGGCTGAGACAGAAGGCTGGGAGTTGAGGCCAGCATGGGCTACAGAGTAAGGCACTATCTAAAAAAAACAAAGCAACCTCCCATCCCCGCCAAAAATATTATAGTAAGCATCAGAGGAGTTCATTTGCAGTATGTGTGTGTGTGTGTCGGGGGGTACACATGTGTGTGGGTGTGCATGCACATGTATGCTCACGTGTGGAGGCCAGAAGTTGATGCCGGTAGTCTCCTTCAATCACTCCCTGCCTTTGAGGCAGGAGCTCACCAATTCCAGCTAGACTAGCCTGCTAATTTGCTCTGGGGATCTTGTTTCTACCTCCTGAGTGCTGAGATTGTAAGCAGCCCTCTCAGCATTTAGGTAGGTGCTGAGGATCCAAACTCCTGGCTTTACTTACTGAGCCATCTCCCCAGCCCCATTAGAGGGAATTTCTTGGGCACTTGACAATTTACCAGCTGAAATACCCGGGCCAGAGGTATAGCTCCAGCTGCTTTAGAGAAACACTTTCTAAGCTTAGCAACATGGACGTCTTTAGAACAACAATCTATAAGAAAAATGTAAAATGACTTTTAACCCCAAGGGTTAATTTATTCATGCCCCTACAACACTTCTGATACTGAGGGCCAGGAAAACCCAGAGGGCTCTCAGCAGAAAATAACCATAAAATTAAAAGCAGGCCAGCCTCCTGAGTGGGTGCTCCCATTTGTCATCATTGTGACCACTGACTCTGGGCCAGCTGAATTCATATATTGCTGTTGGAACCCTCTGTGCTGAGCCCACCACAGTGACCTGACAGCATCTTGCTGCTCAGGAGACCTCACAGGCAGGAGACAGGAGATTCAGGTCCTGGGCCACCTGTGGAGCAGTAACAGCAGCATGCTCTGTTCACATGGCCTTCAGGAATGTGGTGCATGTCACCTCAGAAATGCAGCTGCCTGAGACTCGGCGATAAGCCTCTCTTTAAACATTTCATAAAAAACAAATTTTAACTAGGGTGATTTACTGGATCAGTTTCCAACATAAGGACAACTTTGGGTTAGATGGATGTGCTATTCTATTTCAACCATGTCCTACCTTGAGTCAGTCAGTATTCTGTCTCAATTTTTTTTGGTCTTTTTTGAGACAGGGTCTCCCTGTAGCCCCAGCTGTCCTGGAACTCAACTATGTAGACCAGGCTGGCCTTGAACTCACAGAGATCCGTCTGCCTCTGCCTCCCGAGTGCTGAGATTAAAGGCGTGCACTACCTCGCCTGGCTATGTCTCAATTTTTAAATATGCCATATGGAAGGCTACCCACACAAGAAGAACTTAAAGTACTAAGTTTTGTCCCACGTGAGATTTTATATAAAACATAGCATTTGTGTGTTTACGTGTGTGCGTGTGCATGGGCACAGGTGTGTGCATGTGGAGGCAAGGGGACAACCTCAGGTGTCACTCCAGGCACTGTCTACCTTTTTTTTTTTTTTTCTGAGGCAGGGTCTCTCACTGTCCTGGCACTTGCAAGTAGCCTAGGCTGACTGGCCAGGGAGCACCAGGTTCCACCTGTCTCCACTTCCCCAGGGCCAGAATCGCAAGCTCATACCATCATACTGATGTTTTGTTTTAACTTTTTAAAAAATTTTTATTTATTATTTTTATTTTATATGTATGTGCATATTGTCTGCATGTAGGTAAGTGCACCTGTGTCGTGCAATGCCTGTGGAGGTCAGGAGAGGCTGTTGAACTGGAGTTATGGACAGTTGTTAGCTGCCATGTGGGTGCTGGGGCTCAAACCCAGGTCTTCTACAAGAACAGTCAGTGTTCTTAACTGCTGAGCCATCTCTCCAGCCCCTTGTTTTTGTTTTTAACATGGGATCAAACTCAGGTCCTATAAGCTCTTTACAGACTGAGTTATCTCCCCAGCATAAGACATGGTTACCTTTTTAAAACAAAATGTACCAGCTGTCAATGTTTCTAAAGATTTTCTCTACTTTGAGGTTTTGTGCTTGAATATCATCCAAACCATGTGATTTGATTTATCTTTATTTGTTTTCAAGTCCTTAAGACTTTACCTTGAGGAAGTATGAGAAATACAACTCTCTGTGACAGCTTTGCCAGTTTTTAAGATACAGTAATTAAAAGGTATTATGGGAAGCCACACTTCCTGGCTGTCTCTGATAACTTCATGTTGCCAATTTTGATGGAATACTTAAAAAAAATATTTTTAATTATGTGAACCAGGCATGGTGGTGCACACCTTTAGTCCCAGCACCCAGGAGGCAGAGGCAGATAGATCTCTGTGAGATTGAGGCCAGTCTGGTCTTCACAGCAAGTTCCAGGCCAGCTAAGGTTACAGGGAGACCCTGCCTCAAAAGAACCAAAACAGGGGCTGGAGAGATGGCTCAGCAGTTAAGAACACTGACTATTCTTGCAGAAGACCCAGGTTCGAATCCCAGCACCCACATGGCAGCTAACAACTGTCCGTAACTCCAGTTCCAGGGGATCCAACAGCCTCTTCTGTCTTCTGCGGGCATTGCATGACATGGGTGCACTTACTAACATGCAGGCAATACACACATACACATAAAATAAAAATAATAAAATATTTTTTAAAAAGGAACCAAAACAAACAAAAATATGTATGAGAGTCTATGTGCATGAGTGCAGGCGCCTTAGAAGTTGGAAGTCAGAAGGATCAGATTCTCTAGAGCTAGGCTGCAAGCTGCCCAATATACGTGCCAGAAACAGAATTCCAGTGTGCTCTTAATCACTGAGCCATCTCTCCAGCCCTAAGGGATATTTTTTTAAAGATTTATTTAATTATTTTTAAATTATGTATATATATATATGTAGGTATGTGTATGTTTATGCATTTGCTCACAGAGGCCAGAAGAGGGTATCAGATCTCCTGGAACTACAGTTAAAGGTGGTAGCAAGCCAACACATGTGGGTGCAGGGAACGCATCTCGAGTCGTCTTAAAGAGGACTGCTCTTAGCTGCTGAGCCATCTTTCCAGTCCCTTATGGGATTATTTTTGGAGACAGGTCTCACTATGTAGACCAGGTTGCCTCAAACTCACAGAGATCTGCTTGTCTCTGCCTGGGATTAAAGGCATGTACCACCATGTCTGGCCTTGATGGGATACTTGTAAATGTTTCTTTCCTTCATCACAACTTAAAAATCCCTAAGGCAAGTGTTAAACAATCATTCTCTATATTTGACAGAGAGCAACAATATATACTGTGTTAATGTTATAAAAAACTCAAAAGACAGGATTTCTTTATTATATAATGAAAAGATCTTTTATATTTTGAAGTTTCATGGAAGGGATTCTGGCTTGGGCCTTAAGAAAATTGTCACCTTTCAGAACTTAAGATACACTTTATCAGAATCATTTGTTTAATACTACAGGTCAAACAAGACACAGATGTGGAGAAAAAGGCCTGCACATCCCTGTTTTCCCACCCTGAAGCAATGCTGAGAGTCTGATAGGAGCTAATCCACAGCTGCTTCCTGTCCCCAAGACAGCTAGTATCTTCTTTAAACTCCATCATGCTGACACTTGCTTTTTGTTTTTAAAGTGTGCTTGTGTGTGTGTGTGTGTGTGCGTCTGTGTGTCTGTGTGTGTCTGTGGTGTATGTGTGAGCACAGTGTCTGCAGAGACTAGAAGAATATGGATTCCTGGAGCAGGGGTTATAGGCAGTTGTGAGCTGTGTGACGTTGAGTACTGGGAAAGAATTCTGGTCCTCTACAAGAGCAATACATGCTCTTAAACCACTGAACCTCTCCAGCCTCAGACTTGCTTTTTAAAAATACTTCACAGACATCAAGACAAGTACTACTTTTCAGATCTTTGGGTTGCTAAGAGTTACATGATTTACTTAAGAGTCAACTACGGAGAGATACTAGGAAGTAACATATTCTAAACAAAAATCAGGCTGGAGAGATGGCTCAGCAGTTACAAGCACTTGCTGCATAAGCATGAGGAATGGAGTCCAGATTCCAGCATGCACATAACAAGTCACGAGCCCTGCACACTTCTAACTCCAGTTCTGAGGTGGGGTGGAGACAGGAGGAGCACTGGGGTTTGTTGCTTTCCAGCCTAGCTGAGAAAACACCAGCCCGCCCTCAGTTTAAGGAGAGACCCTGGCTCAAAGGAATGGGTGGAGAGGGTGATAGAGGACACCTTATCACCTTATGTTCTCTTCTGGCCTGTGTGTGTGTGCCTTTGCACACTCACCCCTACACACACACACACACACACACACACACACACACACACACACACACAAATTAAGTAAATAACTAAATAAGTTGGTTTATGGAACAGACTGGCACCTGATCTAGGATCCAAGTCTCCAAGTCCTTGGTTGTTTTCATTATAAAAAGCACCATCAACCACCTGACCAAAGTACATGCAGAGCTACTGAGGGAGGCCCTAGAAGCTTCTGACAGTATAAATTGGGCAGATTGTGCTGTTCATAAACAGTCTCCAACTGGCTGTACCATAGCGTGTAAACAGGAGGCCACTTCAGACCCAATCTCAACACCCTTAAACCTTTCCACTGGCCAGAAACCAAAGCTATCAATCACCTTGTACAAAGAGATGCTCTTGGCCTATAGATTTTCTCTTCTCCCCCCCCCCCGTGTGTGTGTGTGTGTGTGTGTGTGTGTGTGTGTGTGTGTGAATGGGGACACACCAGAAGATGCTGCAGGTACAAGCAGAAGCCTAATGCTGACTGGATGGCTATAATAGTCAGGTCAGGTATAGTTCATCCGACACGCTGCTCCCAGGCATGCATACACTTTCTTACTTTGTTTCAAATTCTGGAAGTATTTTCTAGGCTTTGGGCTGTGTTCAGATATTTTATTCCTTGGTATCGGTTTAAGTGAAGCCTAATTCAGCCTTTCCTATTAATTGAGAGCTGGTATTACAACCGATCTTCTTTGGCTTCCCCCTTCTTTCTCTTTCTTTGTTAAAAAGGAGATTCCCTCGCTCCCCTTCCTTCCTTTAGAGACAAGGTCTCATGTAATCTAGGCTGGCCTCTAACTCACTATGTAGCCAAGGATATCCTTACTCCTGATCCTCCCACTTCCTCCTCCTGAGTGCTGGAATTACAGATGTGTACCACAAGCCCTGTTTATCAAATCCAAGGCTTCCTGCATGCTAGGCAAGCACTGTACCAACTGAGCCACACCCCAGCCCCTCTCTCCAAATTGTATGGCCTCTTTGGGCAGCAGCAACAAGTGGTAACATGAGACATACCTGTGCCCAACTGGACCCACCTGTGTAGGAAGTGCAGCTTGTGCATGGCCGCCAGCCCCGCAGCGATCTCACACGCCATCCTCTGCAACAGCATGGTCTTCGAGTCACCCCGCACCTGCTCCTGCTCGTTGCGCAGGTAAGCCTTCAGGTCACCCTGCAAAAACCAGCTCAGGTGAGCGCCACTGAGTGCAGAAGTCAAGTGCTAGACAAGTGCTGTAGTTGACATAAACTATTAATGTGACTTACTAGAGACTACTTTAAAGTAACTCCAATCCAGTATTTGAAAAGTAGGCATCATTTTGCTTTTAGAGCTGTTCTTGCTAGTCTGTTTTTGTTATATAAACACATACAGAAAAAAAGTAAATGAAATATAATTTGACAATAATGCACAATTAAACTAAGTGAGGTGCAGAAGTCTAGAAACCTCTACGTAACTAAGAGGTGACATGAAGGGTCAACAAAAATGGTACCATTCCCACTGCCTAACTCTCATTTGTAGGCAACAAAAGTGGTCAGTGAGCATTTTATCATGAGACTCCGCAGCCACTGTGTGAGCATGGATGAGTCACGGAGAAGAGACTGAAATAAGGACCAGTGGAAAAGGTGAGGAAAGCCAGAGGGCTGATAACAAGACTCAGGTCTCTCCCTGCTCCCTTCGCCAGGGCCATGTTCCCTAGAGACCAACACTACAGCCACTCACAAACTCACCAAGTCAATAAGCCTAGGTAGAGGATGGCAGCCTGGGCAGGAAAAGGAAGACGCCCCAGTCAGACACACAAACATTCTGCACCAGGCTGCTCTGGGTTACCTGTGTACTTCATGTATGAATGCTGGAATAGGAGGGATGGACGGATACCATGTCTGTTTGGGAGAGTGTGCTTTTGAGGAAACAATGTGTCACATTCTTCTCACAACATGATTATATATTTACTGATGTGATTTAATTCCAAATGAAAGCTTTGTGGGTGTTGGGGTGTGTAGATATAGTCTGAATGTGCGTCGAGCGTGCATACCTATGTGGGCGCCCACAGGTGTGTGCATTTGGAGGCCACAGGTTGATGCTGGCGTCTTCCTCGATTGTTCTCCATCTTATTTTTTGAAACCATGTCTCTAAAGGCCTGGAGCTCCTCTATTAGGCTAAGTGGGCTGGCCAGTGAGTCCAGGAATCCTCCCCAACACAGAGGCTACAGGCTTACACATCACTGCCCTTGGCCTCTTTAAGAAAAAAAAAAAAAAAAAAACGGGGTTCTGGGGGCTTAACTTGGGTCATCATGCTTATGTGGTATTTTATCAGCTGAGCCATCTCTTCAACCCCCAAATCAAAGCGTTTTATGATCAGTCACTAAAGCAGAAAGCAACTCAACAGCCTTTGCCTTTCTTTAAATCTGACTCAAGAAAAGACTCAAAGGATGGATGTTCTCCTTGACCAACAAAAGGGAACATTCTTTTTTTAATTTCAAAATTATTTTTATTTTATGTGTATGAATGTTTTATCTGCATATCTATAAGTGCACCTGTGTATGCAGTGCCTGGGACAGCCAGAAGAGGGCAGTGGATCTCCTGGAACTGGAGTTGTGGGTCATTGTTATTGTTAGCCACTATGGGGGTGCTGGGAACTGAACCCAGGTCCTCTGCAAGAGCAGCCAGTGCTCTTAACAGCTGAGCCAGCTCTCCAAGGCCTCAAAGGGAACATTTCTTACAGTTCTCTAAAAAGAGCAAATTTATCAGACCATTCCCAGGATAAAAATGAAATGTAATATTCCTCTACAAACATCTGTCCACACTAATACTCTAATGCAGCATCTAGGTACCACCAAGAATTTGGATCTGAGTCAGGTGTGCTGGCGCATGTTTTTAATACCAGTACTTGGGAAGCAGAGGCAGGCAGATCTCTGAGTTCGAGGCTGGCCTGGTCTACATAGTGAGTTCTAGACCAGCTGGGACTACATGAGACCCTGTTTCAAAAAAGAAAAAAAGAAAAGAAAAGAAAAGAAAAGAAAAGAAAAGAAAAGAAAGAAAGAAAGAAAGAAAGAAAGAAAGAAAGAAGAACTTACATATGTTTCCATTCTAGCTTCAATGATTTTTGCACAAATAATGTTGACATTGACAACTGTGACCATTTGCAATTTATTCATTGTTTTGGTTTCTTGAGTCTGGGTCTCACTACGTCCAGGCTAGCCTCAAATTTGAAATCTTACCTCGCTCTCCCAAGTGCTGGGATTATCATCTGCACTTTTGAGCACTGTGCAAAATACACAGAGGGCTTTACCCCTGTTACCTATGGTACACACTTCTTACAACTTCAGGTGTTTTGTAGCTATGAAACTGAGGCTTACAATGTTAAGACAAATACTCAAGAGCTAGTATGGTGACACATGTCAGTGAGCCCAGTGTTTGGTAGGTAGAGGCAGGGGAATCAGGAATTCAAGGGCATCCTTGGCTACACTGTTTGAGGCAAGCCTGGGCTGCATGAAACTGTCAAAAGAAGTTTTTCTTCTACTTTCAGCTTACCAACCAATCAAGAAAATTCTAGTCAGCAAGTGAATTAAATCAGCATGCAGATTAAATCAACTTGCTTTATAAGAATGAATGGGAAATAACTTGAGGGCCATCACACACCTGAGGAATTTTTCCTAGCACCTGTAACTACTTTACAAGGAAACAGCATCCTTTCCAGCACACCCAGCACCACTGTACACACCCAGCTATTGAATATCACTATGTAAACTAGCCACCAAAAACCATCATGCACACCCAGTGTGAACATCAGGTACACTCAGCCACTTAGTACCATCATATAAACCCAGCCCCACTGTGCATGTCCAGCACCTCTGTGGACACCCAGCCATATAGTATGTCATGTACACCCAGTCTCATTGTACACATCCAGATGCCCAGCCGCAGAACCCGCCCCTTCTGGGTTCTTTCCTAGCATGGTGCTCTTTCCTTTTGTTCTTGTTGGAATTATAAAGTACTCTAGAGAACCAATAATCACCCCCACCAAACACAAACACCCCTTCATATAGGCTAGGTTCTTTCCAGCTGTGGAATTGGAGGGATATAATAATGAAAGAATTAGATAACAAGCTAGCTCAGAGAAATTCCAGCAAGAAACTCTTGGCAATGGTCTGTTCCTTATGCAGCTCACTTAGAAACAAAATATGAAAAACAGTGTGAGTCCACAGATGTTACCAATAAAACAGCAAGATAATTTCTTTTGCCTAACCCCTTTGCTGCAGCGATACCCACCTAAGGAAAAGACTACCTCACATCAAAGTGCGATTGTACTGTATCTGGCTGATTTTTCAACAAATAGCAGCTCTTGGTCAACAGTTCACAAGTGACTGCAGCCTGAAGGTGGCAAAACAAGTGGTGGGTTTTTTTACCGAGGTTATAAAGTGTATTTATTGCTACTCCCTACTCTAGACCTGTCTCCTCCTGTCACCTCCCAGGGATACCCCTGAATGATGGTAAGATCCTAAGGAGCTGACCATACTCCTTGTGGGGAACAACTTGTGATGGGCATGTGGTACCCAGGGTTAGCTCTGTGTTTTAGAAAGTATCCCAGAACTTTCCTGACACCACAGTTAAAATTCTTAATCTCAGTAAGCAAGTCCTAAAATTGATTCTTTCTATTCAAAACAGAAAAATAGTATTTAGATATCTGGTGTGGGGTGGTGCTGGGAATTGAACCCAGGGCTCTGGCACGCTGACAGCTCTACCTCTGAGCTACAGTCCCTGCCCTTTCCTGACTCTTTATGAGAATGTCTTATTATGTTGCCCAGGCTAGTCTTGAACTTGTCAAGATCTTCCTGCCTCGGCCTACAGTGCAACTGAGATTACAGGCTTGGGCCCGGCTTGATATTTTAATGGTGCTTAGTGAGCAGATATTACTCTAGACCATTACTTATAAAGACAAAAAAAAAAAAGAAACGGCCAGGAACCTCAATGTATTCAAAATTAAAATCAAGTTCTCTTTGTAAATCAGGTTTTAAATTTTTCTCAAGAAAACTCAAAGAAGAAAATTTTATGACACTAGATGGCGACAAAGAGCTACACTGAGAATTCAGGCACAGAGGTGCACTTTGCAAGGGGCTTCATGGAAAGAGCACATGGGCTGTGCATAGGCCAGCATAGCTTTACCCAGCATTTGGTAGAACACTGAGCACAAGGAATTCATACATTTTAATTTTAATATCAATGCTTAATACAATGGAAACATTAAATATCCTTCTAACTGAAAAACTGTAGGATGATCCAAACTTCTGAAATAAGATCTCATTTATTTTAGGCTAGAATGTAGGTAAGGATGATCTTGAACCCAGGGCCCTGGCATGCTGAGTGAGAGCTCTAACACTGAGCTACATTCCCAGCCCTTTCCTGACTCTTTATTATGAGACAATGTTTCATTATGTTGCCTAGGCTAGCCTTGAATTTATCAAGATCCTCCTGCCTTGGCCTACAGTGCAACTGGAATTATAGGCCTGGGCCCACTTGTTTGATATTTTAATGGCACTTAGTGAGGGATCTTGAACTCTACCTGCTGAGTGCTGGGATTACATGGTTTATACAGTGCTGCCTAGGGCTGAACCAGTGCTTTGTGTATGCTGGACAAGCACTTTATCAACTGGGTCATATCCCTAGTCCCCAGTTTTGCTTAAAAGAAAGGTTAAGGGTGACAGCACCATTCTGAACATTCTGCCAAAGAAATGAAATGTGCCTATTCCAGCTGAAGCCTACTACTTGGGCCCACAGCCAGAGGTAACCCTACCACGTCACCTGGTTCTTTGTTATGGTGGATTATTCATACAGTATCTTTCTAAACTCAAACAGCTCTCAGGGAAATCCAACAAAAAACAAACTGGCTCCCCTCTTCATCTTAGCCTGCTCTTGCCACCATCCTGCTTCTGCCACCCAGTCCTGAACAGACTTCTCAAGGGCCTGGTCTGCTTTGGCTGCAGCTTCTGGCCTCCTCCCTTGCATGATCTCCCCACCCCCAAACACACTCACATCCACTGCTCACCTGCAGCCACAGACTCCCCAAGCCACCGGGCTAGCTGCTCTGCCAAAAGCCCACATACCAGACCAGGGTTTTATTCCTCCTTCAAACTCAGGCCTTCTCAGGCTGTCTCAATGGTTAAGTGGGTAAAGGTGCTTGCCACCAGGCCTAACAACCAGAGCTCTGTTCCTGGAACCCATTGGGTGGAAACAGAGAACCAGCTCCTGCAAGTTGTTTTCTGACCACCAAGGTGCACGTGTGGATCAATCCTCTCCCCAAGCCCCACACAAAATAAATGTGAAAAATAATTTAAAACACACAACAATCACATCTCTGCCTTTTCCACCTGGCTTCTGGACACACTCTTCCTGTCTCGAAGAAGTCCTGGCGGCCCCTCCCTGGCTCTCTCCTCATTGTTCTCCAAGTTCTGTATGGGTTCCATAGCCATGCCCTTTGTATGTCGCTCTGGCCAGCTCCTCCCTCCTCTGCCACCTTGTGTTCCCCTCCTTGAATGTCTAAGAGGTAGCTCAAGCCCAAGGCATGTGCAGTACAACATGGTCAATATGCCCATCGCAATAAATGGCCATCACAGACTAAAATCCAAAGATGTCATTCATGAGACCTCTGTCTCTAGATTCCTTCCTCCAAACCATCTCCAGGTCCCCATTTTCAAAGTAAACTCAGAGCTGGAAGACCTTCCAGGAGGCTACTGCTGTCATGCTGTCTGAGGCACATCCACCCCAGCCTGACCAGCCAAAGCTGCACTTTTTTGGGGGGTGGGGGGCTTTGTTTTGAAAGCTGGGGAATTGAACCCAGGCTTTGTATACACTGGGCCAATCCTCTACCACTGAGCCACACCCTTATTCCTCCACTGGGGGATTCTAGGCAGGTGTTCTGCTGCTGAGCCATGGCCTTGGTCCTTTAAGTCAGTCATTTTAAACATAAATCATTCCATGAGATGTCCCTCCATACATGTTATTTCCAGACATTTTGCTGGCTTTGTTTGCCCGGTCCACTAGAAGTAAGCTGAACAAGCTGGGCTCTCACCTGTTCCTTACTGTGTCTCTACTCCTCACAACCATACTGGACACATAGTACTCTGAACCTACCTGCTCACTAAGTGGGAGAAGGAAGAAAAGCAGTTGGAGAAACTCCAAATGATGTGACCCAAATTCAAGCAAGGTCAACCATATTCCCAAGCCATTACATCCCAGCATTTCATTAACAGGCTATAATAATAATGAACTTAGGAATAAACCTGTAATTTCACATTTTTATTGGACTTTTATTTTATTAACTCGTTACTCTGTATATTAAACTTCACAGAAGATAGCCAACCTGGGAAAATATTTTATTTAATTAAAAAAAAATTTTTTTTTGAAACAGGATCTCACTCTGTAGCACAGCCCGGCCTAGAACTCCCTGTATGGGTAAGCAGGTACCCTCCCTGCCTCAGCCTCCTGTGAGCTGGGATCACAGGCCTTAGCCATCATGCCCACTTTACAAAAATTTTCTTTTTTATAAGACTGTTTCTTATGTGTTCAGGTTGGCCTGGAACTCGATATACAGTCAAGGATGACTTTGAACTTCTGATCCTCCTGCCTCTAACTCTCAAGTACTGAGATTACAGGCATGTACCACCACACCCTGCTTTGTTTTTCAGTGTTGGTGAGTAAACCTGAGGCCTCATGCACCCACTGGATACGTGTTCTTCCACTGAGCTACAGGCTTTATTTTACTGTTTCATTTAAAAGTTCTAGATTTAATCTTGAATTTTAGCAATATTATTTTAGACTTCTTTTGATTAGTACTTTATTTTATGATTAACTGAGGTATGAATTAACAGTGCTTGGATCACAGAATATTTTTTCTATTCATGTGGTATTGCATTCAATTCTACATTTTTGTTTGTTTGTTTGGTCTTTTTGAGACAGGGTCTCCTTGTGCCCCAGCTGTCCTGAAACTCAGTATGTAGACCAGGCTGGCCTTGAACTCACAGAGATCCACCTGCCTCTGCCTCCCAAGTGCTGGGATTAAAGGCGTGCATGACCACGCCCGGCATGGATAATTTATTTTTATTACAGATATAAACTTCACTTAAAAAATATGTAGAATCTGCTGGTGCTACAGGGAGACCCTGTCTCAAAAAGACCAAAAAAAAAAAATTATCCATTTTAAATATGAAAAAGAAAAGTAAGATCTGTTTTTTCTAGTCTATGGTCATATCTCATCTAACTGATTTTTCTAACTGTAAATTTTGCCACTGTATGGCAAATGCTACAGATTTTATTTCAGGTACAGGGGATCTGGGTTATTGCAAAAGCTACTTAACAGAGTCTGTGATCTTGGAAGCCACATTCCCAGAGATGGCTAGTGTCCTTCAACACAGACAATGTAAGCCCAATATTTAAGTTCCCATTTTCCAGTAACAGCACCTAAATCATAAAGAAATAAACATGGGAAATCTATCCTTAGTAACATACTTATTTAGATCAATGTGTTCAAAGTAGCCTCAGTTCACATGGAATCAATGTGAAGTTTCCTTTTCCTTTTCACACTATATCTTCAGATTCCAAAAAGCATGTCATGTCCCTAGTGCGAACCAACCCAGCCCCAACATGACCTCAGTGCTCACCAGCAGTGACAGCAACACCACATGGGGCAGGGAGTCAAACCTGGGGAGGTGAGGAGAGTAGGAGGGCAGAGCTGGAGTGAGCTGTCCCAAGCAGCAGCCATCCATGGGAGGGCAATGGTCCCTGATGGAACTAGGTCTTCCTGCCTGTTGGGGACCCCTGTTGTGTAAAGTAGCAGTCTCTCCATGTCCGGATAGCCCATGGGCTCGACTTCATATGCAGAGACTCCTTTTATCAGCAGGGTGCCTTCCCAGCATCTTCCTGACTCATCTTTGAAGTAGCCGTCACAGAAACATGGCCTCCGGCTCTGAAACTGCCAGGTTTTCCTGTGTGATTTTTCAGCCTGGCAGGAGCCCACCTCCACATGTAAATAGGGCATCCCACAAAGTACCTATCAGCTAAGGCTTTTACCACTACCCCCACAGTATAAAGTATCCTGGTTTTCCCTCAATAATCGGAGCTGGATCACTGAGACCTGGAGCTGAGCTGAGTCACTGAATAAAGGAGCTGTACCACTGACTGAGCTGAGTTCTGTGTCTTACTGCCTACGATCCAGCCTTCCCGGAGAGGGGTCTCTTCCTAAGCCACGACTCACGGAAACCCAGCTTTCGCAGCAGCTGACGATCTCGTATCTTGAGGAAGTGCACGGTGGATTGGGACGGAACCCGACCAGGCCAGCCCCGGTAGCAGAGAGCCTCAACAACGCGGAGAAGCAGGGATCCGCCTGGGAGCGTGGCGATCAGTAGAGTCGCCAGCACCCAGTAGTTGTGGAGACCCACAGCAACGCGGTGTGCGACCCGCCGCACCTCGGTGGCCAGTGGGAGACCGGCGCCACGCCCAGCAGCTGGCGCCCCGAGATCCCCGCACGCCCATACCTGCCCAGTTACCCTCATCCTGGCAGTCAAAGCTGATACCCCAGGGGCTATCATTCAGCACAAGCATCCCCTCTGCTAATGCTGAGCCAGGGACAACAGTCACCTGTTTGCTCCCCTGGACTGTTCCTCACAGGCTTCTAAGGGAGATTGAGGCCTATGGTACTCAGCACTTACTTAACTGTAGTTATGAGAGATACCTACCAACTGGGCATTTTCTGTTCAAAAGGGCAATTCCAATGAGGAGGCTTCCCTTAGATGGAAGCAATAAACGACATGTTCTGTGTGTGTGTGTATGCTGTAAGCACTTGTGCATTGTATGTGCATGTAGAGGCCAGAGGAGGGAGTCAGGTGTCCTGCTCCATCACTTGCTGTCTTATTCCCTTGAGACAGACTCTCACTGAACCTCCAGCTAGGCTGGCAGCCAGCAAGCCCCAGCTATCTTCTTGTTTCTACCCCACACAGAAGAGGGGTTTCAGGCATGTGCGGCCATGCCTGGCTTTGTGTATTAAGGATTTGAACTCAGGGCCTCAGACTTGTGCAGCAAGTGCTCTTACCCCCAGGCCATCTCCCCAGCCCAAGTTCCCTATCTAAAGGCACCAGCTACCAAACTTGACAAACCAAGTTTGAGCTCTGGGACCCACACGGTGGAAGAAGAGAACTAACCCCTACAAGTTGTCTTCTGACCTACATCTCTACTCCATGGCAAGCTTGTGCAAGTGCGCACACACACACTAAATGAACAAATAAATGCAATAAATTAAAAATACAGTAAAAGGGGGGAGGGGGCTGGAGAGATGGCTCAGTGGTTAAGTAAACTGACTTCTTGTAGAGGACTCAGTTTCAATTCCCAGCACCCACATGGTGGCTAACAACCGTCTATAACTCCAGTTTCAGGGGAATTCAATGCTCTCTTCTTTTTAACTTTTTTTTTTAATTTTATGTGTATGCGTGTATTGCCTGCATGTAGGTAAGTGCAATGTCATGCAATGCCCGCAGAGGTGGGAAGAGGCTGTCGGATCCCCTGGGACTGGGGTTACAGACAAGTGTTAGCGGCCATGTGGGTGCAGGGATTCGAACCCAGGTCTTCTGCAAGAACAACCAGTGTCCTTAACCATTAAGTCATCTCTCTAGCCCCAACATTCTCTTCTTATCTCCGTGAAGCATGGCATAACATAGGTACACTCACATACATGGAGACAATACACTCATATACATAAAAATAATAAAATAATTAAAGGACACAAAACAGAATCAAACCACCGGCTGAAATGTCCATGTTGGCAGGAGTAATTATATGTCCTCAGGCAAATTGAGAACTCAAAGCCTAAAGGACAATTAGGAAGTAGGGTGCTGAGGATGTACAGTACTGGGCTGGACATGAGCAAGTCCCTTTGTCTAGCTCAGTGGGCTGCTGAAAAGACACTTGAAATGGAAACCAACGACCCAATGCCCAACAGGAGGCTGGCACTGAGTCAGGGCCCTCCCTTCCTATGGGAACAGCAGCCAAGGAAGGAACAGTGCCCTGAACTTTGCCCACATGGTTACCACCCGCTCCTCATAAGATTAAAGAAGGGGACTCCCACAGAGCAACGTGCCTCAAGTCCCATGCCTGTTATTATGTGGCCCCCTGCCACCTGAGTTCAGAAATCCACCTTCTAGAGCGGGGCTGTAGTCCAGTGGGTAGAGTGCTCATGTAACATGCACAGAGCGCTGCGTTCCATTCCCGGTACTGCATAAACTGGACATGATAACACATGCCTTCAGTCTTAGCACTCAGGAAGTAGACACAGGAGGATCAGGAGTTCAAGGTCATCCTCTGTGACACAGAAATCCACTTGTTGCTTTAGTGGCACGGCCCTGCCAAGAAGTGTGAGGAAGTGGTGACAGAGTTGAAGGCACTGGTGGCTGTGAGGAAGCAGACTCTTCTCTATCACCTTGGCTTGCAGCTGGCCTCTAGTGTGCTCAACTGCTGCCTTCCACCCTTCCACCTAGTCCTCCCCAGCAGGTCCAGTCTGCCTCTTGCACCTCGGCCCTACCCTTTATCCCACATCTCCACACTTCATGACTCAGTCACCTACAGCTCTCATGTGGGCAGCCACTGCCCTGCTTCCAGGCCCAGCTCAGGCATTCCCACAAGAAGAAAGTCTATCCACTCACTCTGTAAACGCTACTTCCAGGTGAGGCCTTCCTGAAGACCCAGTCTGATTCTCTATACTTCTCTACAAATGAATCAAACCTCTGTTGATTTTTGACTGGAGTGCAGCTCAGCAGCAGATCATCTGTCTGGCATGAGCAAAGTTCCTGGTTGCATCCTCAATAATGCAAAAACTAAAGAAACAAACAAACAAACAAAAGGGCTGGCGAGATGGCTCACCCAGTGGAGTGCTTACTGCCAAGCCTGATAATCTGAGTTTGATCCCAGAACCCACATAGTGGAAGGACAGAACCAGCTCTGACTCCATATGTATGCTGTGGAATGTGTGTGCCCCAATATACACATAACACACACACACACACACACACACACACACACACACACTCACTCACTCACTCACTCACTCACTAATAAAATTAAAAAAAAAAAAGGTGGAGTGTGGTGGCACATGCCTTTAATCCCAGCACTCAGGAGGCAAAGGCAGGTGGATCTCTGTGAGACTGAGGCCAGCTTGGGCTACAGGGCAAGTTCCAGGACAGTTGGGGACCCAGGGAGACCTTGTCTCAAAAAACAACAGGACTGGAGAGATGGCTCAGAGATTAAGAACACTGGCTACTGTTACAGAGAACCTGGGTTTGGTTCCTAGCACCCACACGGTGGCTAACAACCATCCATAACTCCAGATCCACAGGACCCAACCCTCTTCTGGCCTCTGAGGTGCACTTACACACATGCAAACAAACACTCATACACATAAAAATAAATAAACCTTAAAACCAACAAAAAATAAAAATGAAATAAGCAAATAAACAAAAGCCCTCTCATCTTACTTCTTCTCCCAGCACACGATGTTTACTTGAGGTTGAGCAACTGAGGTCTCAGCAGCAGCATTGTCATTAGCTGCTCAAACCTTTATTTAATTAGCAGTTATAATCAATTAAATGAGTGAAAACAATTACTGGGCTGAGAAGATGGCTTGGCTGAGAAAGTGCTTTGCTGCACAAGCATGAAGACCTTAGTTGAGATCCCTAGCACCCACATAAAAAGTCCAGTGCTACATGTGTCTGTAACTCGCTGGCATGCCCCTGTAGCTGAAATGGTAAGCTCTAGGTTCAGAGACAGGCAGAGAGGCTTTGTCAAAAAAGGAAAGGGAGGGAGGGGGGAGAGGGAGGGAGGGAGGGAATAGAAAGAAAAAGAAAAAGATAGGTAGAGGAAGGAAGGAAGGAAGGAAGGAAGGAAGGAAAGAAAGAAAGAAAAAGAAAAAGTGGGGGCTGGAGAGATGGTTCAGTAGCAGCTTAACTCTCCATAACTCCAGTTCCAAAGGACCTGATGTTCTCTTCTGGCCTTCATGGGCACTTGCATACATGTGATGCCCTGACATACATGCAGGTAAGCACTCATACACATAAAATAAAAATCGATCAATCAAAAAAAAAAAAGAAAAAACCTGAAGATGGAGAAGCAATTGAGGTTGACACTTGATGTGCATCTCTGGGTCTCACATACAAGCAGCCTCACACACACATGTACATACACTTTTATTAAGCACTTTCCAATAATGTCCTTAAACCCTCATCACTATTTCATTGGTAAAGCTTCCTCCCTCCCTCCCTCCCTCCCTCTCTCCCCTTTTTATTTTATGTGTGTGAGTGTTATGCCTGGTAAGTGCACCCATGTTGTGCAGTGCCTGTAGAGAACAGAAGAGGGAAGTGGAGTTATGGTTTCTGTGTGGTTTCTGTGATTCGAACCCGAGTCTTCTGTAAGAACAGTCAGTGCTCCTAACCACTAAGCCATCTCTCCAGCCCCATAAAATTTTCATTCTCCCTCTCCCTCCCCCTTCCTCTCCTTCTCCCTCTCCATTACTTATTAAGCACTTTCTGTATGTCCAATAATGCCCTTAAGCTCTCATCACTATTTCATGGGTAAGATTTTGCTGGTGTCTATCTGAAGCTGACAGAGGCCAGGTGAGTCACCTGAAGGTAGCTGGCCAGCCACTGCCGGTACACTGGGTATTGTGGGTTTGTCACTACTGAAATCCCCAAGCATTCAACACAGAGCTATGCACTTCACATGCATTCAGTACATTTTTGTCAGATGAGTGATCCTTAACCCAAATGCTCTTGCTGCCTTGGTATCCTTCGAGGGCATGGTGAACTCACATGGCAAGTTTCACCAAATACCCTGCAATCATCAAGTCGTGTTTTCTAAGCACCACCATCAGCAGCATTATAACCTGGTTTCTGCAGAGCAGCTACCAATCACTCAGCAGAGTTGTCATTCCCTTTCAGAAAAATCCTAAGCTTTTTAAAGCAAGGCTGGTAACTGGATATGGAAATACTGAAGTGGAAAATATTCTTTCTGTTCAGATGTTATCGTTTGGCAAGACTGCTGTTTGGTGACGACTGAAAAGGCCAGCATCCATTCAGGCACTTGTGACCTAAGAGTAGGTGGAGACAGTCAATTCTTTGTGGCTACAGTGGCTTACGACCAGACTTGGGACCATTGCCCTCTCTGTCCCCTGGGATGTGACCAGAGAGTGGCTCTTGCTTTGGATTATGTTCCTGTACTCAGGACAGCGTGTTTCTGGATAGGCTGCTGGCAAGCAAGTAGGGGCTCTGTGTGCTCTTGAGGCCCTGGTAGGCACAGGGGACAGCTCTGTAGTCTGTGCAGGTGGATGCCACATGACAGCTCTCTGAGTTCAGGGTAGCTAGGCTTCAGGATTGGTGACCCAGGGAGGGCCCCAGTCTTTGCTGCTGGAGAACCCATTCCCTGTGAGGTTTTCTGGGCTCAGAAGGCTGAGCACAAAGCTGGCCCATGGGAACTAATTGACTTTATCCAACTGGTGGGACCCTGAGTGAACAGCCTTAATCATGGTGAGACTGCTCATACCAGATCTTTCCTCAGATGTCGTCCTTGCCCTCTACCTTATTTGAGACAGGATCTCTTGTTCACCAATGCACATACCAGGCTGGCTGGCCCGCAAACTTCCAGGGATTCTCCTGTTTCCACTTCCCATTGCCCTGAAGGAGCACTGGGATTATAGCCTGCATGCTACTGAGTCTACCTATAATATGAGCTCTGGAGATCTGAACTCAGGTCATCATGCTTACATAGTAAGTGCTTTTGCCCACTTATCCATCATAGGAGTGAACTTCTGATGAGTGGGCCTGTTGCCTTGCACACAGGCACAGGTGTACCTTAGTGGTCTATTTTTTTGTTCGGTACTATTGGCACTGAAATCATTGATGATGTTAATCATGAAAAAGAAGCTAAAGTCAAACTAAAAGACAGAGGAAAGAGAAACAAGAACAATCAAGAATCCAAAGAAAGGAAAAAAGAAGAAGTGGTTGAGGGAGGGAAAAAAAAAACCAAATAGGTAGAGAATCTTCTAAATGCCTCACTAACTAGGATAAATGTAATGGACCACATGTTCTGTTTTCAGTGAGGAAGACTGTTGGATTAACAAATATTTTAACAAGAAACTATTTATAAGACACTTAAACCAGAGAAGAGAAAGAATGAGATACACCTGACCAAAAGAGCTGGATTCTAGCTAACAGAAAACCAGTCTGACTATATTATTATCATATTACTTTATTGTTATCAAGGCTTTTAGACCTCAAGGGAGCCCTTTCATGGAGATACAAAGTTCAAATTACTGTAAGCCATGACAAGTTTAATTTGTATTTCCCATACAAGGCATCCCATACAAGTGTGATGGAAAGCCACTAGAATTTTAAGGAAAAAGAAAGAATACATAGTAAGAGTTGAAGACTTTATGTGTGTGGTGTTTGCACATGTGTATACATGTAAGTGCTGGTTGTATGCACCTGTGTATGCAAGCCAGAAGAGGATGTCAAGTACTCTCTTCTACTGTTGTATACCTTATTTCCAGAGATTCTGTTGGTCTCTCACTGAACCTGGAGCTCACTGTTTTTCGTCTAGGCTGGTAGCTTATGAGTCCCGTTGATCCTCTGGTTTCTATCCCCAGCAGTGAATGGTGGCTACGTCTGGATTTTTATAGGGATGCTGGGGATCTGAACTCAGGTTTTCATGCTTGCACAGCAAGGCTCTTACCAATGAGCCATCTCCTTATGCCTGGGGTGGGAGATTTTAACATTCCTTTTCTCATAGTTGATAGAAAAGCGACACAACCCCTGCCCCCAAATCAGAAGGGTGTAGATGTGGACAATGTCATAACTTGAACCAAAAGCCCGTTATAAAACACAGTATGAAATAATGTCAGAAGACTGGCTTCTTATATGTGTGAGCAAGATTTTAGACACAAAATCCTGATCCGGAACTGAAAATGGCTGTAGCAGACCCAAAGCCAACATGTAACACAGGTGAAAACTTCTTTGCTGCTATAACCAAGTCATAGGGAACTAGGGGTCACACTATGATATAATCCAACTAAAGCTTATTTGTCAAGCTTATCAATTAACTTTCCTAAAGAATTAACCACCTCTGTGAAAGAGAGAAATATCTGAACCACATTTAGGAGTTAAAGCAAAAATGTACAATGATTACTGCACTCATTTATTTATTTATTTTTGGTCTTTTTGAGACAGGGTCTCCCTGTAGCCCCAGCTGTCCTGGAACTCACTATGTGGACCAGGCTGGCCTTGAACTCACAGAGATCGCCTGCCTCTGCATCCCAAGTGCTAGGATTAAAGGTGTGCGCCACCACTCCCGGCCTTACTGCACTCTATTTTAGCAGAAGAAATTGCTAATTGAGTGAACTGAGGGTTCATTCTAGGGTACTCCCACTTCACTGTGCACAGCCAAGGAAGTTTAATGCTTTGAAAACTGAGATGATGCAAAGAAATCAATTAAAACCTAGCAAATTCAATTATGTTCTTACCATTCACTGTTTTGGAAAATAACAATTATGTGCTAAAAATAGACTTTAAAAATTATTCTGTAGAGTGGAAAAGATGCTTATTCAAAAGTTTCACATAGAAACTTTCACAAAGTCTGGCATGGAGGTGCACACCTTTAATCCCAGCACTCAGGAGGCAGAGGCAGGTAGATCTCTGTGAGACTGAGGTCAGAAATTGTATGAGTGTTTTGCCTGCATATATATAAGTACATCACAAGTGTACAATGCCCACGGAGGCCAGAAGAGAGTGTTGGATCCCCTGGAACTGAAGGTACAGATAGTTGTTGGCTGTCATGTGGGTGCTAGAAACCAAACTCAGGGCCTTTGTGAAAGCAGCAAGAGCTCCTAACTGCTGAGCCATCTCTCCGGCCCCTCTCTTAATTAGATCTCTTAATGATTTAATTCTTTAACAATATAAATGCATACATTACTTTCAAAATTTGAAAGAGGGGCTGCAGGGATGGCTCCATGGATAAAGTGCTTGCTGTCCAAGTGTAGGGACCAGAGTTCAGTTTCTAGAACCCACATAAATGCCTAGGTACAACAGCCTGTGGAAATTCCAGTCTTGGAAGGTGGAGATGGGATCCTTGAACAAGCTGGCTTGCTAAACTAGCTGTACGGATGAGTTCCAGATTCAACAAGAGACCTTGCCTCAATGAATATGATTTTTGAGAGTGACTGAGGAAGATGACCCATATCAACTCAGGCCTCCACATGCATGGACACACATTTGCACATGCAGCCATATACATGTGTCCACACACATGCATGTGAACATGTCTATGTCTACCCTACACACACATAAGCAAAAAATAATAATCTGAACAAGTGGGATATTCTATTGATAAAGGGTTCTCTTAAGCTCTCTCAATGGGGAAAATCCTGTTTCTCAAAATGCCTGGTTGAAGTGATGACTTCCAGCTCTCAGGAAGGGCATGATGCATGATGCATGGCTTACCCATGCACGTGTTACAGAGCATTTTTGTGTAACATTTTCGTGTTACTGCCTGGGCCTTCTTCCTGTCATATGTACAGTATGGACAAATATTAGAACCTAATTTAGAGGGTGATGACAGGAACTCACTCAGCTTAGGGCCAGGATATAAAGAATGCTATATAGGTGCCAAAGATAAAGTTCATCCAATAGGTAGGCCACAGTAAAGCAGTCCCAAATATAAGAAATAATGCTTCCAACACTTCAACTTGAATCTCTGTGAAAAACTCACCAAGTCGCAGAACTCGAACACCAGAAGGTAAGGGATTGCTTCTACGCACTGTCCAACACACTGGAGAATATTCGGATGCTGAAGTATACTGGAAAAAACAAGTCCCAGTAGCACTGTTCATCAAGAAATATGGCAGCAATTTAATTTTAACATTCATGATGATTTCAATACAGCATGATAAACTCAAAAAATCATGTTAAGATTATGCTTCACAGATGTAAGACTAAGTGAGCTAATGATTATATCACTCATAGCCCATCAAGTATTTTCACAAATAAAGAACTCCTAATATAACAATCTTTATTTTTAGTAATTTTAGAAATAAGTATTGAGGCAAATTTAAAGACACATCTTTGGCCAGGCGTAGTAGTGCAGAGGCAATCCTTTAATCCCTGCAGAGGCAGATGAATCACAGATGTAAGACTAAGTGAGCTAATGATTATATCACTCATAGCCCATCAAGTATTTTCACAAATAAAGAACTCCTAATATAACAATCTTTATTTTTAGTAATTTTAGAAATAAGTATTGAGGCAAATTTAAAGACACATCTTTGGCCAGGCGTAGTAGTGCAGAGGCAATCCTTTAATCCCTGCAGAGGCAGATGAACTCTGTGAGTTCAGGGTCAGCCTGGTCTACATAGTGAGTTCCAGGCCAGCTGGGGCTACAGGGAGACCCTGTCTCAAAAAAGACATTAAAAAAAAAAAAAAAAAAAAAAAAAAAAAAAAGACAAATCTTATCAAAAGAAGGCAAATAAATTACAAAATCAACAAGTATTTCTAATGCAGATGTTTGGCTGGGACCATAGCTCACTAGAGAGTGCTTGCTTCATATGTAAGATGCCCTAAGTTCAAGATCCACTAATGACAGAGAAAAAGAAGAAAGAAAGAAGGAAAGGAAATCTAATCCAGATGTCAAATAACGCCACCTTTCCTTATTCTCAGTCATGCTAGGCCCTTTGTTTTCCATATAAACTTTATAATCTTTTTGCCCCTTCTATTTTGAAGAAATAAACTTATGTATCATCCTTATGCACAGGGCCATGCCAACCTTCTCTGTGCCTTTCCAATTTTATTTTTATACACTGCTGGTGAGAATACTGTAAGAATCACACTAGGACTTTGATAAGAAATGAAGTTATATGTATATCATTCGGGAAGGATCACAAGTTCACATCAACTGAGCCTTCCAATCTATCAACACAGTATGCTCCTCCATTTATTAAGATTTTTAAAGAAATTTACTTCCTATTTACTTTTCATTTTATTATTTTTAAAACCGTATTGATTCAGGAATTTCATACAATGTATTCTGATCATATTCAGATTCCCCCCCACCTTCATGTCCTTTATTAGCAATTAAAAACCCATCCACCTTATACAACACATCTGAACTAGAATGCCAGTGATCTGTAATTCTCTCTTTTTTTTTTTTTTTTTTTGGTCTTTTTGAGTCAGGGTCTCCCTGTAGCCCTAGGTGGCCTTGAACTCACAGAGATCCACCTGCCTCTGCCTAGGAGTAAAGGCATGTACCACCACACCCAGCCTGTGATCTGTAATTCTTACACTCAGATGGTCCAAAGTAAGGTCCCACTCCCTTTCCTCTGTATGTGGTTTGGGGTCAGAATACACTCAGGTTTCTTGGAATGGAATTTTCACACCTGTTCTGTTTCTCCTACACATGCCTAGGACTGTCAGGTAGGGATCTCTCCTCCTAAGCAATCAGAAATGCTTGGGTTTCCTCCTCAAAGTCAGTTATTTGCAGCCCAAGTGCATGCAGGTTACACTTTTAGCCGTTTCAGGACCTCACTCGGCATAATCAGTCCACTGCGGTCCACGGTGTTCTCCAACAGGTTGACTCCCCACAGGGCTTTACTGTGGGTAGAAACAGATGCTAGGTCCTCACAGCAGGCAGCAGTTAGCTCATAGGCCTCCACCCCAAGATTCTCCAGTGGCAGTTGCACAGCAGCTTTACCCCTAGTGTCCTCTAGCTTATTTTCTGAGATCTGCAGACTTCTTGGGTCCCTACTGCTGCTGAGAGCTGCCAGCCAGGCCCTGACAGCCACTAGAGTGATGAGACATTTTCTCAAATCAGAGTGGTGTTTTGCTGAGAGCCACTACCACTGCCATCTTGGTTCCTCAGCCACTCTCCCTCTCAATTGCCAAGTCCCATCTCCACTGCACTCAGCTTGCCACCTGGGTGATGATGGCCAGGCAGACCATGGGCGTGCTGTGCAGTGGTCACTTGGAGGCCCAGCCCCCAGCAAGAGAGGTTGACCCATGGCATGGCAGGGTGGTCTTAACCAGATGGGGTGGTTGCAACCAGCCAGGGCAGTTTGGGCTGGCACAGCCTTATTTAGATCTTTCATTATGCTGCAGTTTTCCACACATAAGTCCTGTATATATACTCAAGTATTTTTTAATTTTTGAACAAATAAAAACACTACTGTATTTTAAATTTTGGTCTTCAAGTGTTCTTTACCACTTTATAGAGATAAAATTGACTTAAGCTTCCATTGTGTAACCATGAACACACTCTGGACTCTGATTTAAAATTTATTTTTTTGTGTGCTGAGCACGATGGTGCATACCTTTAATCCTAGCACTTAACAGGCAGAGTGCTGCTATGAGGCATTTCTAGGGGTGGATCTCTGTGAGTTTGAGGCCAGCCTGGTCTATATAGTGAATTCCAGGTCAGCCAGTGCTACATGATGAGACTCAGTCTCAAAAAAGAAAAAAAGGAGAGGGACGGGGCCAGAGAAATGCCTTCATGGTTAAGAGCACCGAGTGATCTTCCAGAGGATCCAGGTTCAATTCCCAGCACTCACATGACAGCTAACCACCATCCTTAATTCCAGTTCTGGGGGATCCAACGCCCTCTTCTGGCCTCTGTGGGTACCAGGCATGCATGCAGAGCACTTATATACATGTGGGGAAAACAATCACATAAATATAAATAATTAAAATATATTTTTTAAAAACAGCCTACAGAAACCCAGCTATAGTGTGCATGTGTACAGTGGTGAGGATCAGGCTCAAAGCGTGTCAGGCAAGAAGCACCACTGAGCGACATTCCTCGCCCCAGGTGACTTCTGCACGTGGATCTGGTGTCTTGCAACCTTGCTGGACTTGTACATTTGTTCTAAGATATTCTTTTTCATCAACTCCTTGGGATTTTCTATATAAGCCATCAGGTTGTCTCTGAATAAATATTTTCTTTCCTTTCGGATCTATATGCTGAATTTCCTTTTCTTGCTTGACGTGTTTTCTAGAACTTCTGATGCTGTGTTAAACAGCAGCAGTGAAAGCAAGCATCCATGTGCTGTCCCCATCACAGGGGTAAAAGGCATCCAGCTTCCCACCACCCAATATGACGCTGGCTCCAGGGCTTTTCTCAGATTCATCAGCTTGAGGAGACCCAGCCAGACCCTCATGCTCTCTCTCCTTTCCTGCTGTTCTGAGGTTCCTTCTCTCACCATTTCTATTGCATTTAGAAAGTTTTCTTCGTCTTTCTTACAGGGTAAGTTGCTGATAAGAAGCTCTCTTAGTTTTCCTTCACCTGAGAATGCCTTGCTGCCCCCCTCCCATCATGAACGACATTTTCTCTGGCTATAGAATCTCACAGTTGTTTTGTTGTGGTAGTAGTTTTATTAATCACTTGAAACATCCAGTTTTATTTCCTCCTGGATGGTTACTCCACCAGTACCCAGAGAACTTTCTCCCTCCTTGCCTTCATGAGTTTTTGATTGTCGTTAGCTATTAGAAGTTGGGCTTTATCCTGTTTTGAACTTTCTCAATTTCTTGATTTGTCTTTTCCAAATCTCTGAATTTCCCCCTCATTATTTCTTTTAATACTTTTTCAGCACTATCCTCCATCTGCTAGGTAGGATACCTGGGACAATGTCACATTTTGTGTTACAGTCCAATGTCCATGTGGCTTAACCCACCTCCCACCTCTGATAGGGTCATTATGTAGCCCTGGTTGGCTTAAACTGGCCTAGATCCACCTGCCTCTGCCTCTTCCTCTTCCTCCCCAGTGCTGGGATTAAAGGCATTGTACCACCAAGCCTGGCTCTGTTTTACTCTTGGAATGAGTAAGCAATTTTCAATTGAAATAGGGACACTTTGGGTTTTACGAGCCTCTGGTTTTCTGAGAGAAGTCTCAAAGCAGTTTTAAATATTTAACCTTCAGAAGCACAGACCATGTCTTCAGGACACATCAAAGCTTACTTACTAGTAAGGCTCTCCATTTTTCAAGAAACCATCTTGTTCCTTCGGGCTCGCGCTGGCTTTTAACTCCTTCACTATGACTCTGGCTACGCTGCTGCCTGTGTAAATCTCTCCCAGGAGGACCTAAAACCAAAGAACAGTTTTCAGTCACTTTCATCAAACTGATAAAAAAGTACACCTCAAGTAACCACCAAGCCACTGTCACTCCACAAACTAATTGACACAGCTTAGAAAATGCAAACCCTTAGCTTGGAATGGTGGCGCATGTTTGTAACCCCAGCAGTGGGGAGGATGGAACAGGACAGAGAGGTCATAAGGGACTAGCCTAGCCTATACAGAGAGACCTTGTTGACAAAAGAACAAAACAGGAAGGGGGGGGGAGAATGAAGGAAAAGGCAAAGGAAAGGAAAAAGAGAAAGAAGACAGGAGAGAGAAAAGGGGGAAAGGAAGAACAAACATGAGTTTCTGATTGTCGTTAGCTATTAGAAGTTGGGCTTTATTCTGTTTTGAGCTTGCTCAATTTCTTGATTTGTCTTTTCCAAATCTCTGAATTTCTCCCTCATTATTTCTTTTAATACTTTTTCAGCACCATCCCCTTTACTTTTTCAGTAAAGGGGCCATTTTAAACTATTCATCAGATATTTAAACATTCATGTGTTATATATATTTATTTTCTATTTATTTGAAAATGTATTTCTCAGGGGGCTGGAGAGATGACCTGTGGTTAAGAGCACTGATTACTCTTGCAGAGACCCTGATTTCAGTTCCCAGCACCCACATCAGATGGCTCACAACCACCTGTAACTCCAGTTCCAGGGGTCCTCTTCTGGCCTCCAAGGGCACCCATACGCATATGGCATACAGTCACATAGACATACACATACATATAGATGAAAATAAAAATAAATCTTTTCTTTTTCTTTTGGTCTTTTTGAGACAGGGTCTCCCTGTAGCCCCAGCTGTCCTGGAACTCACTATGTAGACCAGGCTGGCCTTGAACTCACAGAGATCCACCTGCCTCTGCCTCTGGAGTACTGGGATTAAAGGCATGCACGGCCACGCCTGGCGAAAATAAAAATAAATCTTAAGAATAGAAAAGAAAGCATTTTCATGAAAATACTCCATGACATCACAACAGAGCAATTTGTAAATTCAATTCAGACACAACCCAAATGCTTCTCAAGAATGCTTCAGGTGCGCTGCTACTGGTCTCTGCACACAAGAGGAAGTCATCCAACAAACAGCCAGGATGCAATCACCACACAGGAACTTAGAAACCTATGGTATTCTGATGACTTTAGACCTTTGACTTGTCCCAAAACTTCAGCCAAAACACACAGGGGGTGGCCCACTCTGCTGAGATGGACAGAGTAGGAGGCAAAAATGAGCTACCTCCCAAGAACTGGCTACCAGGGGAGTGTTAGGTACAAGGTCACACAAAAGCATTCCCAAACACAGCTTGTCTCAAAACCATGACCAAATAAAGGATTTCATTTAGAGAGTACAAAAGCTCAAATGATTTCCTTCTGATAGTTTTTGAGGGCTAAGCAGAGGGCTCAGTTGGTAAAGCATCTGCTCTGCAAGCATGAGGACCTGAGTTCAGATCTCAATGCGCCTGTAATTCCAGCACTGAGGTTGGGGAGGGGGACAGAGACCAGGATCTCTGTGGTTTGCTGGCCAACCAGTCTAGTTTAAGTGGAGAGCTCCAGGTTCTTTGAGAGACCCTATCTCCAAAAATAAGGTAGAAAGCAATTGAGGAAGACACTGATGCCAATCTCTGTCCTCCCCACATGAACATACACACACACACCCCAGAGGTGCACAAAAAAGTAAAGTCATTTTTTAATTTACTTTTGTTTTCATTTCTTTGTTTTGGTTTTTTTGGACAGTTCTCTCTGTAGCTGCAGCTGGCTTGGAACTCACTATGTAGACCAGGCAAGCCTTGATCTCACAGAGATCCACCTGCCTCTGCCTCCCAGTGTGGGGATTACAGGTGTGTGCTACCACACCTGACCTAAAAAGTCAGAAATGGAGATATGGACCGCTGTTAGCCACTGTGTGGGTGTTAGGAAGTGAACCCAGGTCCTCTGCAAGAGCAACCAGTGCTCTTGACTGCTAAGCCATCTCTCCCAAAGTAGATTGATTTTAATGCCACAGAAATAAGAGTAAAAAATCTGAACAGAACTACATAGGTTTATCAAGAATCTACGGCAGAACAGCAAAGAGAACAAGAAAGTCTGAACATAAATGCATCACATGCTTTGTTTTAAGTAACTAGCTTGTGTGTATGTGTGTAAGCATCACTTCCAAAAGGGGGAGGAACAACGGTGGACTACTGCAACCACTTGGCTCAGCTTGTCTCTCCAGCATTACCATTCTCTGTTCAATATCTGCAGAGACAATACCAACCTTGACACCAGCCCTCCTTATTTTAACCATTTAGTGTGTGTGTGTGTGTGTGTGTGTGTGTGTGTGTGTGTGTGTGTGCATCAGTACCACAGTATATGTGGAGGACAGAGACCAACTCGTAGAACATTCTCTCCTTCTACCATATGGGTTCTGAAGATTGAATTCAGGTCACCAGACTTGGTGGCAAGAACCCTTTCCTGCTGAGCCATCACACTAGCCTGTTTTCTTTCCTCCTTTTCCCCTCCCCTCTCTCTTCTCTCTCTCTCTCTCTCTCTCTCTCTCTCTCTCTCTCTCTCTCTCTCTCTCTCTCCTCTCTCCTCTCTCCTCTTTCCTCTCTCCTCTCTCTCCTCTCTCTCTCCTTTCTGAGACAGGTCTCATCATGTAGCCCAGGCTGACCTTAAACTCCCAATCCTCCTGCCTCTGCCTCCTGAGTGCTGAGATTATAGGCATGTACCATCACATGCAGTTTTTTCACATTTTCTGAGATATGGTCAGGGTCTCAGGCAGCCCAGGTTGGCTTTGGATTTGCTAAAGAAGCATGTGTTAGCCTTGAACTTCTTTCTGATTCTTCTGTCATAGCCTCTTGAGTACTGTGATTCAGTGACCTTTCCATTCTTTTTTCATTAAGAGAGTGTGTGTGTTATATGTGCATGTGTGTGCATAGGTGTGGTGCCTGTACTTGGGCAGAGGCCAGGAGAGTGTTTTCCTCTATCACTCTCTACTTTATTCCTTCCTGGCAGGGTCTATCCCTCAATCTGGAGCTAGCATTTTTTGGCTAGGCTGGCAGCCAGCAAGTCCTACTGGCCCTCCTGTCTCCTCCCATTTTAGTGCTGGGGCTACAGGTGTGAGTAGGACCACACCTGGCCTGACATGTGGGTGCTAGGATCCAAATTCTGGTCCTCAGGTTTGTGCAGCAAGTGCTCGTACCTGCTGAAACATTTCTCCAATCCCAGACCTTTTCATTCTTTTATCTCAGTTCCAAACATCTTTCCTACAATCTAGTGACTAGTCCCGTGGATCTAGACATAGCTAATAATACCTTACATTCCAACCCCTAAATTCTAACATCTACTTTCCCAGCAGTCTCTTCATTTCAAACTTACTTACATCAACACTCTAACCCTATCCTACCTACAAGGGGCCAACTCACTCTGCCAACCTACAAATGCTATCATTACCCCACCTGTCTCCTGCCCCTTCCCAGCTATCACTAAGCCTTTGCCCTCTCTAAAATGGATTAGCTTAACCAAACCACAGTGCTCCTTAAATTCAGCATACAATAAACATCAGAAGTAGAGAAAACCACCTCTATGATGACTGTTCTCATTTTAAATTTGTGGGGTTCAGCTGGGCATGATGGCACATGCCTTTAATCCCAGCACTCGGGAGGCAGAGGCAGGTGAATCTGAGTTCGAGGCCAGCCTGGTCTACATAGCAAAGTCCAGGCCAGCTGGGGCTACAAAGAGACCCCGTCTCAAAAAGACCAAAAAAAAAAAAAAAAGAAAAATTGTGGGGTTCCTGAGCGCTGCCCACCATCCTCCCACATTTCCCTAGCTGGCCTACTTTCTCAGATGGTTCTCACACCTCCGATTCAAACTACAGCATGTCTTTTCCCTGCTCCCCTATTGAGGAAGGAAGCAGCCTCCTTTCTACTGAGACAACACCAGAAGTGAGGTTCTTTACTTTAACACCTCCAAAGTGTACCCACACCTGCTGTGGCCCCATTTCAAGAGACACTGCCTCTGCTTCTAAGACCCAATCTCCAGCTGTGCTACTGATTCCTGACCTCTAGCTCACCAAGGACTTTGCTCCTACAACTGCCCCCTTCTCTCTTGTACTCTCATTGCCTCCACATACACCTAAACAGGCTAAAATGGCTTTGCATTCTACAAAAATAAAGGACAGTCGGATGTCAAACATCCTGTCATCCCAGCACTGAGGCAAGAGGGTCACACATGAGTTCACACAAAGCCAACCTGAGACACAGAGTAAGTCTCCATCTAAAACAAAAAACAAAAACCCACTAAATTGCTGTCATTCAAGACATCAGGTCCATCTGTTTACTGGGCTAGAAAACATAGTATGTAGTTACACTTTTTCAAATGCAATAACGTGCTGAATTTTTTTAAATCATTAATACTTGAAGTAATAAAATGAGCTTCATTTATTTAAAAAATCCTAAAAGTGTGTGTGGGAGGGGTTCTGAGCTAGGTAGAGCATACACACATGTAGCCCCAGCTACTTGGGAGACTGACGCAGGAGGATCAATTGAGCCCAGGAGTTTGGATCAGCCTGGCCAAGATAATGAGAATCTCAGCACCCCCTCGCCACATCTATTTAAAAAAAACAAAAACAGATCCCAGACGGCTGCCATCCACATCCTTACTGCCACCTCAGGAGACAATGACAAGGTACCAGTTATAACTGGTACCTTCTTGGATTCCCAGTCTCCAGAACTGCAAGAAGTAAATTCCTACTGTTTAAAGCTACCCAGCTTATGGTATTTTGTTACAGCAGCTTGAAGAGACTAAGACAGCCTCCCATAAAGAGTTATACAATTGAGCTCACAGCATCACGCAGTTGCAAGGGCCTATGAGGAAACTCTTATTCACACTGCAGTATCGAGACAGAAGATATAATGGCACATGATACAATTCTAATTAGCTTTAAAGGGTACAATCAGGAGTGAGGGAAAATGAAGGTGAAATACACTTTACCTTTCCAAACCAGCCACTTCCAATCTCTTGTATATAGTTTAGACTGTGGCGGGCAACTTGAGACTTCAAACCTTCTGGAGGGAAAAAAGAAGAATATTAAAAATAAAAATATAAGCACCTAAGAAGGCCCAGGGTGGTGGTGTAGGCCTTTAATCCCAACACTTGAGAGACTGAAGCAGGAGGACTGTGAATTCCAGGATAGCCTGGGCTATACACTGCAATTCTGTCTCAAGAGAACAAGACACACACACACACACACACACACACACACACACACACGCACACACATCTAAAGTAAAATAGAGGCTGGAGACATGGCTCAGTAGTTAAGAGCACTTGCTGCTCTTGCAGAGGACCCAATTTGGCCCCTAGCACCCACACTGGGCAGTCTACAACTGCCTGTAACTCTAGCTCCAAGAGACTGATGCCCTCTTCTGGCCTCCAAGGCACCTGCTCACACTTGGAATACACACACACACACACACACACACACACACACACACACAATAAAATAGTAAATCTTTAAAATTAATATAATAGACATTAAATACATAACCTATACAGTAAAAATACTAATAGAGGGGCTGGAGAGATGGCTCAGCAGTTAAGAGCACTGGATGCTCTTGCAGAAGACCCAGGTTTGAGCCCCAGCACCCACATGACAGCTAGCAACCATTCTTAACTCCAGTTCCAGGGAATCTAATGCCCTCTTCTGACCTCTGCAGGCATTCATGACATGTGTGCATGCATGCACATGCAGGCAATCCACTTATACACATAAAATAAAATCATGAAATATTTAAAAATGCTAATGGAAATGTAATACACTAATAATGGCAGAAGCAAATACATTGAAGCACCTCTTTTAAACTAATGACACAAAAGTCTCCAGTTTAACGGCTGGAGAGATGAGCCTGCTGTTCTTCCACAGGATCTGATTTTGGATCCCAGCACCCATGTCAGGTGGCTTACCACTACCTGTAACTCCAGTGCCACGAGATAACCTCTTCTGGTCTCCCCGGTCACCCCGACACATGGCATACACACAGACACACATACATACATATAAAAAAAATAAAATTTAAAAAGTCTCCAGTTTAAATGCTGACAATATTTTTTTGAATGTATATTCTACCTACTACTGTAATATGTTATATTGTTTTGCTGTTTTTGTTGTTGTTTTGTTTTTCCATTTCTGGTCTGTTGTAGGAACACTATCAAGTGGAGAAAAAGGAGAAAAAGTAAAATATATATGAAGATACCATGGTAGAAAATTCCTCAATCCTGCTAATGGACATGGGTCTACATATTCAAAATGTTCATCAAATTCCAAGTAGCATCAGACTCAAAGAGGTCCATACCAAGACATCAACAATCAAACTGCAGAAGAGCAGAGGATCTTTTGAGGAAAAAGACAGAAATGACTCATCGTGAACAGAGGATCCTAAATAAGACCCACAGCCAATTACTCATCAGAAACACCAGTGGCCAGAAGGCAGTGGGCTCACAAGATAAAGTGCAGATCTGGCAAAACCATATTCCAAAAGTGAAGACCTTTCAGATAAGCAAATGTTGGCATTTGTTGCCAATATGCCTGCTCTCCAATAAATGAAGGGAGCCCTTCAGTATGAGATGAAGGGCCAATAAACAGCAACTCGGGCCCACAAGAAGAAAGGCAGGTCTAGGCCAGGTGTGGTGGTACATACATTTAATCCCAGCACTTGGGAGACAGAGGCAGGTGGATCTTTGTGAGACTGAAGCCAGGGAAACCCTGTCTCAAAAAGACAAACAAAAAAAACAATAAATGAAGGTCTTCAATAAACAAAACTAAACAGATTTTAAAAAAAAATCAATGTCACCGTGTTACTGGAATACAGTTCTTTTTACCTTATGTGATTTAAAATATGATTGTCTGCCGGGAGTGGTGACGCATGCCTTTAATCCCAGCACTCGGGAGGCAGAGGCAGGCAGATCTCTGTGAGTTCAAGGCCAACCTGGTCTACACAGTGAGTTCCAGGGCAGGTGGGACTACAGGGAAACCCTGTATCAAAAAGACAAAATAAATAAATAAAAATAAATAAATAAATAAACTATGAATGCTTTTAAGAGCCTTATAAAGCTATGCCAATAGACACAAAATGTATAAAGATGTCATTTGTGAAAAATTTTATTCTATTTTTATTTTTTGAGACAGGGTCTCCAACTCTGCAGCCAAGGATGACCTTGAACTTCTCATCTTCTGTCTCCAGTTCTGGAGTGCTGGGCTTCCAGGCATGTATCACCACGCAGAGCTGGACTCAAGCCCAGGCTCTCATGCATGCTAAACAAGCATTCTACCAACTGAGCTACAGCCCCAGACCAATTTGTGACAATCTTAAGTTATACATGGAAGTTGGTATCAATTCAAATTGTTAGAAACTTAAGATGTTAATTATAAGCTTTATTGCAAGAACCAAGAAATATCTAAAATGAAAAAAGTCAAAAACAAAAGAAAAAAATTGAAATGACAAAGACTTAAAAACAAGCCAAACAAATGTGGTGCAGTGATTTTTCTTTAAAATGGATTCGATCTTGTGACTTCCACACGCATGCCACGACATAAGGATGCCCCACCTATACACATACACAAAATGAATAGACAAACAAACAAATAAATAAATGTACACTAAAATGTCAAGAAAATTCAATTGAGGGAAATAACAGTGTCATCAGATATCACTCTTGGGACAGCTAGATATTCATGGTAAAAAATTATGCTCTAGCCGGGCATGGTGGCGCACTCCTTTAATCCCAGCACTTGGGAGGCAGAGGCTGGCGGATCTCTGTGAGTTCAAGGCCAGCCTGGTCTACACAGTGAGTTCCAGGCCAGGTGGGACTACAGGGAGACCCTGTCTCAAAAAGACGAAAAAAAAAAAGCTCTAAAATCTTATCCTTGGGTTGGGTTGGTAATGCAGTTCAGTTGGTACAAGTGTGCTCGCTTAGCACGGCACAGAGTCCTGGGTTCCAACCCCAGCACAGCATAAAATCAAGCAGAGTGGCACACATCTGTAATCCTAGTACTTGAGAGGTAAAAGCAGGAGAATCAAGAGTTCAAGGTCATCCTTGGCTATATACAGAGTCTGAAGAGACTGGGCTACAGGAGCCTTTCCACACACAAACAGAAACACCTTATCATAGGCCATGTCAAAATTTACTGAAAATGATCAGAGGGGCCAGAAAGATGTCTTAATGGGTAAAAGCACCTGAGGCAAAGCCTGATGACCTGAATTTCATGCCCAAAACCTACACAGTACAGAGAACTGACTCCCGCAAGTTGTGTTTTGACCTCCACATGCATACTAGGGCACACACACACACCCCAGATCAAGGGGGTGGGCGTGATGGTGCCAATGCTAGGGAAGCAGTGCCAGGTGGAAGGCACCCAACATCTATAGGTGTGCACATCTGTACACACACACACACACACACACACACACACACACACACACATACAAAGATGCGCACACATGAGTGCTGGTGTCTACAAAGGCCAGAAGCATTGGATTACCTGGAGCTGGAGTTACAGGTGATTGTGAGCCACCTCGCATGGGTGCTGGGAATGGAACTTTGGTCCTCTGCAAGAACAGTAAATGTTCTTAACTGCTGAGCTGTCTCTTCAGCTGCCCCAAAAGCTTTTTGTAATAGCTAAAGGCTAAAAACACCACAAATATCTACCACCCAGACTCTCTTGGTTAGATAAATTGTTCTAATACAAATGCAAATGCTATGAACCTATAAGCAAGAATAAATAAATTCTTTTTATTGATAAGGAAAGATCTTTAGGATAGATTGGTATGATCTGGAATCACCTAGGGGACACACCTCTAAGCATGCCTTTGACAGCTTTCCAGAGAGGTTTAAATGAAAAGAGAAGACCTGCCGAGTCCTTGAATGAATCAAATTGAGAAATCAAGTGAAGACCAGTATTCATCTCTCTCTTTGCTTTCTGACTGCAGACAGAACATACCCAGCTGTGCCATACTTCTGCCACTGTGCCATCCCCAACACAAAGGACTGTGACTCAAACTGTGAGCGAAAATAAACCCTTCTTTTCTTAAGTTGCTTCTGTCAAGTATTTTGTCACAGAAATCAGAAAAGTAATCCGATTGGTAATATATTATTATTATTTTTTTGTCTTTTTGAGACAGGGTCTCTGTATAGTCCCAGCTGGCCTGGAACTCGCTATGTAGACCAGGCTGGCTTTGAACTCACAAAGATCTGCCTACCTCTGCCTCCCAAGTGCTGGGACTAAAGGTATATGCTACCACTCCTGGCCTGATTGGTAAATTTTTAAACAGCACAATGTGGGGTGGGGGAGATAGCTCAATAAGAGCACTTATTGCACAAGCAGATCCCAAGGCCAGGCATGGCCCCATGTGCCCAGCAGTGTGGCGACAAAGGCAGGGGAATGGCTGGGGCTGCTGGCTGCTAGCCTAGCTCCAGTTTCAGTGAGAGACCCCGTCTCAAGGGAATAAGGCTGAGCGTGATAGAGGGGGACACTGAACACCCTCCTCTGGCCTCTGCACTTACATGGATATATACATTTGCACACACCACATCAACATCCATCACATATATACTATATACACAGACACACAGACTATACACACACATATATACAATATACACACTACACACACAGACACACACACATATACAACATACACACTATACACAGACACACTATGCACACTCAGACACGCATATACAACATATACATACACCACACACTGACACACACACTCCACACACTCATATACACACATGCAATACACAGATACACATGCATTTATTAGAGACACAGACACACACACAGAGTTCCAAACTGCATATTTACCATGACAACCAAGCAGGGGACTATGTAAGTAAGCAAGAGGGCTACGCTGGAAACCACTGTACCTTTTCAATTTGCTGGGAACCTAAAACTGGTCTATCAAAACAAAGAAATGTAAAATCAACAAATTGTAAGATGGGAGTGGTGGTGGTATTTGCACTAAGAAATTCTGGAAAAGTTAGGGTAGTGGCATACTCCTATAAGCCCAGCACTTAGGGGGCTGAGACAGGAGGATCACAAGTTGATGGGCAAAATGGGCTGCTTCAAAAAACTAAACCCAAACAAAATCCTCTGGAAAGATCTACCAGAAACCCAGAAGAGCTGTTATGTAGGGCAGGCAAGAGTAGAAAATGAGGTCAGATCCAAACTTTAGAGGAGACTGCATTTCACACAGCTTTCTATGATTTCACTTCAGAACCAAGTGAATTTATTATCTTCCCCAAACTACCTTTTGCTGCAAAGAAACAATTAGGAAAATTTGTAGACTTGCTCATGAAAGGTGGCACACCTTTTCACACAGTGTATCACAAGTATCTATCAGTCTGACAGTTCACCTTCAACCTTTTTTAGAAACACAAAATACAAAATATTCCACTGTCTCTATCTCCCATAATTCAACAAGTAACTGATGAATATTTCATCATTTTTCACGGTCAAACAGTACTCTGTACATCTTATACTTGAAACACAATGTAATTGGTTGCCAAAGATAAGCTGTTAAAAGTGGACTGCCAGATAGACAAAGAACTCCACACTGAGCAGTCTTGAAGCAGGACTCTCTGGCTGCGCTGAGAGTCAGGGGCTGGAATGCCTGGTTCTATCCCTGCACTCACCAATCACTACTCTGGGTCTCTTCCTTTCCTGTCTATAAGTGTTTTGCCTGCATGTATATGTGTACCTTGTGTCTGCAATACCCACAGAGGCCAGAAGAGGGTGTCAGACACCGCCCCCCTGGGAATTGGAGTTACAGACGGTTGTTGGCCACCATGTAGGTGCTGGGAACCAAACCCAGGTCATCTGCAAGAGCAGCCAGTATGCTCTTGACTGCTGAGCCAGCTCTCCAGCCTCCACTTCTTGAATTAATAATGAAGTTCTTCCAAGCACTGACACTTGAATTTCTTCCCATCACTATCTCCTTTCAAGTTCTCAGCTATTGTTTCTAGTGGCACATTTCCTTCCTTCCTCCTTTCCCCTTTCCCTCCCCTTCCCTCTCCTCTCCTTTCCTTTCCTTTGTGTATGTATATGTGCAGGGGTTCATGCACGTATATACAGATGGAGGTCAGAAGACAAGCTCAAGTTAGACACTATCACCTTGTTTTTTGAGACAGGGTCTCACTAACCTGAAGCTCAGCAAGCAGGCCAGGCTGGCTGGCAGCAAGCCCTGGAGATCTGCCTGACCCAACTTCCCTGGTCCTGGGATTTTAAGTGTGTATTACCATGCCCAGATTTTTTACTTGAGTTCTGGGCTCAAGTAAGAAAAAGGTCCACAAGCATTTTATTGGATGATCCAGCTCCCATGACATTCTTTTCTTACATGTTTGTGTGAACTTTTGTTTTAATGTTTATGAGTGTTATGCCTGCATATAAGTGCACCCGTTTCAAGCAGTGCCCAAAGATGCCTGAAGAGGGCATCAGATCCCTTGGAACTGGAGTTATAGATAGTTGTTAGCCATCATGTGGGTGCTGGTATTCGAACCCCGGTCAGTCTGCAAGAGCAGCCAGTGTGCTTAACTGCTCAGTCATCCATCCAGCCCCCTTTTGTGAACCTTTAACATGTAAGCTTATGGTTTTTGGGCTGTACAAATTTTTTTGTTACTGTCTCAAACTCATGTATGATGTATAGCTTATTTATACTTCTATACTGAGTATTTCATTTTATGAAACTTAAAAATGATTTATTTCTATTAAGAGACACTTTATTTACAAATATATTTTTGTGTATGTGTAGTGTTTGCATGTGTGTATACTCACCTGTGCATGCCCATGTGGAGGCTAGAAGTTGATGTCAGGTGTCCTCTAATGTTCTCCACCTTTTTTTTTAAATATTTTATTTATTATTATTATTTTATGTGTATGCATGTATTGCCTGGATGTAGGTAAGTACACCTGTGTCATGAAATGCCCACAGAGGTCAGAAGAGGCTGTCGGATCCCCTGGGACTGGAGTTACAGATAGTTTTTAGCTGCCATGTGGGCGCTGGGATTCAAACCTGGGTCTTCCGCAAGAACAACCAGTGTTCTTAACTGCTAAGCTACGTCTCCAGCCCTCTCCACCTTATTTTTAATTTAAAAAAAATTTGGGGGTGTGTGTGTCTGTGCTGGATAGCTTTAGTGTCAACTTGACACACCTGGGTTGAAGGAGCCTCAATCGGGGAATTGCCTCTATTGGACTTGCTTGTGGCCATGTCTGAAGGGCATCTTCTTGATGAGTGATGTGGGAGGGCCCAGCCCACTGTGGGTGGTGCCACCCCTGGGCAGGTGGGCCTGTGTTGCACAAGAAAGCAGGCTGAGCAGGAGCCGAAGGAGCAAGCCTGTAAGCAGTGTTCCTCCATGGCCTGTGCTCCAGCTCCTGCCTCCAAGTTCCTGCCCTGAGTTCCTACCTTGGGCTCCCCGATGAACTGCATGCGACGTGGGAGATGTAAGACAAATAAACCCTTTCCTCCCCAAGTTGGTACTGGTCAGAGTGTTTTGTCACAGCAATGAAGTACAAACTAAGACAGTGTCTGTGCACACACGCGCACATATAATCAGGTTATCAGGCTTGACAGCAAGTGCCTTTACTTGCTGAGTCATTTCACCAGGACTCCATCTTATTTTTTGAGGCAAGGCCTCTCACTGAACCTGGAGCTCACTCTCTCAGCTAGACTGCCTTGTCAGAAAGCCCTGGATTTCCTCCTGCTACTTCTCACAGAGCAGTGGGATTACATACATGCCCTTACCACACATGGCTTTTATATGGGAACTAGGGATCTGTTCTTAGGTCCTTATAAGAGCTCAGCAAGTTCTTCACCCGCTGAGCCAACCCTCCAGCTCCAAGAGGGACTTTAGAATGAGCAGGGACGGGCTTCTGGGAACAAGAGGGAGACATTCTACACACACCACTGGTGTGGCTACCCAGCCCACTATCATTTCTTTCATGCTCATGCTTGTTTGTACTCCCAACCATTCCCACAGATCTTGAAGAAAAGCAGTTGGTTCCTTATCTGCCCCCACCTTCCTACCTAACTTATGGCTCTGCATGTGGCTCAGGTGAAGCCACCCAGAAGACTTCTCCAAGGTGTTTCTGGTCCCAGGAGAAAGATGCTATAAGCACATAAAGCTGGAACTGTCGGCAGCCACACTCCTTACCAAAGAGAGAATGGCCTGGGAGACTAAGCTGACATGCATGGAAGAGAGAACAAATGTAACAAGGTGACTTCTGGGCCCTGGCTCTAATAATCTCCAAGGCCACCTTCACCCTACTCTTCCCCACAGTCTGGTCTCCCTGCTACCACTGATCCAGGTTAGGATTCTACTACTTGAAATTAATTCAGACTGGGCAGTCAGACTCTTGTGGAAGTCAACAATGAAATGACCAAGGATAAAACATTTCAGTTTAGACATAAGAATGCTTAAGCTACCCCAAGCGTAGGTGGGACTCCTTCTAAACACAACTTTAGTTGAAACTTACCCTTAGGTATCATTATTTACGGAAATTAAAGCTATATATATATATACACTACATTTCATTTTTAGTGTTCTAAAACCTGCAAATATTAAATATAATTTACAAATATTTTATATAAAATGCCCCAGCAAGTATCTTGTATGTGTGTATGTATTTATGCATATACACACTTGTGGGTAGATCCATGTATGTACCATGCGTATGGAGGTCAGAGGTTGATGTCAGTTGTCTTTCTAAGTCATACCCTAATTTATTTTTTGAGACTGGGTCTTCCACTGAACCTGGTACTCACTAATTTGGCTAGGCTGGCTGGCCTGTGAACTCCAAGGATCTGTCTACCCCTGGTCCTGGGGTTCCAGATTCAAGCTGTCATGATTGGCTTTTACATGGTTGCCAGGGCTCTGAACTTGGGTCTTCATGATTGCATAAGCAAGCACTTTACCCACTGAGCTACGTACTGTAAGTACCATGCCTTTTAAAAATTATTAACATTTATTTATTTTTATTTGATGTGTATGAGTAGTCTGCCTACATGTATATGAGTGTATCCATGTGTGCAATACCTGTGGAGGCCAGAAGAGGGTGTTGGATCCCCTGAAACTGGAGTTATGAATAGTTGGTAGCTGCCATGTGGGTGCTGGGAACTGAACCTGGGTCTTCTGCAAGAATAGCCAGTGCTCTTAACCACTGAACCATCTCTCCAGCCCCCAAGTACCAAGTTTTTATCTTACATTTTCTTTCAGTCATCACATGCCTACAAGAGGATAAACCTGGGTCTATACTGCCCTACCACAAAAGGCAGGGTTAGCACCTGCAAGGATTTAAACAGCCTTCTTTTTGCAGTCTTGGAAAAACCCTGCTTCCTGAACCTGTTGTCTTATAACAGGAAATCAAATCTCAAACCACTCTGTCTAAAGAGCCTTATGAGAAGCAAATCTGATTAACAGGGCCCTGGTATTAGGTAGGGCACCCAACAGAAGAGAGTGATGCCTACTCAGCAAGACAAGCAGCATCCAGAACCAGACACTAGAGACACCAGCCTACCAAAAGACAACCTATGAGCCGTGTCTTTCTTTGGACTTGTTTTTTCTTTTCTTTTTTGAGAGTGTCTCATGGAGCCCAGGTTGCATCAAACCCACTATGTAGCTGAAGATGGCCTTGAACTCCTGATCTTACTCGTCTCCACTTCCCAGGTGCTAGAATTACAGGTGTTGGTTCCAACATCAGGTTCATGGAACCTGGGGCTTCATGCATGCTAGGCAAGTACTCTACCAACTAAGGTATACTTTCAGCTCCAGGAGGCCTGTCTGAGCCCTCAATGCATCAGGGAGAATGGATTTATTCTTACACTAGAGTCAGGGTCCCAAAAGGGACAGACAGTTTTTGTAGAAATTCAATGGACCTGACCATCAAGTCACAAGGAGCAGAAGAAGCAATGGGCCACTGCAGTGTTATGACTGCAGCAAGGCCTCCATGTTCACTGCTTGGAAACAACTCATGAAAATCTCACAGGAGGCATAGGGATAAATTAGCTTAGTGGTAGAATGCTTGCCTAGCATACCTATCCCTGGGTTCAATCCCCAGTACCACACAGAAAAAAAGAAGTGGAGGACAGGAAGGAGGAGGAAGAGGGAGGAAATCAGACACAAGGTGGAAGGTCTTACCCACGGAAGACTGGAACTGGGATGGAGCTGGGAGTGAAATGCTGGGTACCGACAGTGTGAAGACCTCGGCAGGGGACTGGACAGATGGGGTGTCTTCTGCTGGTGGGGTGAAGTCTATCTCATCATCAAAGTTGTCTTCAAATTCCTGAAACCAAAAGAAGCGAGTATGAAGCGCCAGCTGCCAGCACTGAAGGCAGAAATGGTTAGGCACATTTACAATGGCCTTCTGGAATTCATCCCATGCATATTTACTTCAAATAAAAGCCTGAGTAATTGTGATATCTAACTCTAAAGAACAGAATAAATAAGTTGGTGGGGTTTTTGATGTTTGTTTATGGAGACAGGGTCTCCTGTATCCCAGGCTGGCACTGAACTCACTATGTATCTGAGGCAGGACCTAGAACTCCTGATCCTTCTGCTTCCATTTCCTAAGTGCTGAGAATAATCTGCCTTGAGAATACATAAGATTGAAAATAAGTAACAAATATTTTATGTAATTAAAAAAACTGGTAACTGGGGCTGGAGAGTCAGCAGTTAAGAGCACTGACTGCTCTTGCAAAGGACCTGGGTTCAATTCCCAGCACCCACATGGTAGCTATCCTTAACTCCAGTTCCAGGGGAATCCGGTGCCCTCTCTTGACCTCTGAGGCATGGCTCACATACATGCGGGCAATACACTCATACAC
>NW_008360015.1:1086439-1106123 GCF_000622305.1 Nannospalax galili | reverse complement strand
GCTGGCACTGAACTCACTATGTATCTGAGGCAGGACCTAGAACTCCTGATCCTTCTGCTTCCATTTCCTAAGTGCTGAGAATAATCTGCCTTGAGAATACATAAGATTGAAAATAAGTAACAAATATTTTATGTAATTAAAAAAACTGGTAACTGGGGCTGGAGAGTCAGCAGTTAAGAGCACTGACTGCTCTTGCAAAGGACCTGGGTTCAATTCCCAGCACCCACATGGTAGCTATCCTTAACTCCAGTTCCAGGGGAATCGGAAGCCCTCTTCTGACTTCCATGGCATTGCAGGACATGGGTGCACTCACATACATGCAGGCAATACACTCATACACATAAAATAAAAATAAAATATTTAAAAACTGATAACTTGAAGTTAAATCCAAAAATGTCTAAAAGGTTCACAGAAATTAACATAAAATACTTTTCCAGGCACAAAAGTTTACTTTTGAATTGTTAAAAGGGGGCCTAGAGAGATGGCTCAGTGGTTAAGAGCACTGAATGCTTTTGCAGAAGACCCAGGTTTGACTCCCAGCACCGATATGGCAGCTAACAACTATCCTAAACTCCAGTTCCTTCGTGAACATTACATGCACATAATGCACTTACATAATACAGGCAAAACACTAATACATATAAAAAAGAAAAATAAAAATTTTAATTGTTAAGAGATTAAACAACAACAACAAAAAGAGATTAAACAATTCTTTTAAAATCATTATTTACAGCCAGGTGTGGTAGCGCACACCTTTAATCCCAGTACTTGGGAGGCGGAGGCAGAGGCAGGTGGATCTTTGTGAGTTCGAGGCCAGCCTGGTCTACATAGTGAGTTCCAGGACAGCTGGGGCTACAGGGAGACCCTGTCTCAAAAAGACAGAAAAAAAAAATCATTATTTACTTTCAAAATTCCTTTGCAAACTGGGTCAAAAGTTATTTTTATGCTGGTAGTGCACACCTTTAATCCCAGCACTTGCACTTGGGAGGCAGAGGCAGGTGGATCTCTGTGAGATCCAGGCCAGCCTGGTCTACACAGCAAGTTATAGGCGAGCTAGGGCTACAGGAAGACCCTGTCTCAAAAGATCAAAAGAAGGGGTGGAAAGATGGTTAAGAGCACCGACTGTTCTTGCAGAGGACCTGGTTTCAATTCCCAGCACCCACATGGTAGTTAACAACCATCTGTAGCTCCAGTTCCAGAGGATCTGACACCTTCTTCTGATCTCTGCATGCATTGCACGACATGGGTGCACTTTACACACATGCAGGCAATACACTCAGACACATAAAATAAAAATAAATTTTTTAAAAAATAAAAGAAAAAGTTAATCTTATTTTGAAGTTCTCTAATTAAAGTTCTAATTGTAATGTGATTTCTATTGAAATACAGCTTGAAATTTCAGATATTTAAGCAAGTCATATTTCTCTATAAAAAGTTAACAATGGAAAAACTACTAAACTGGGTAGAAAATCATCAGGTTCTGAACCAAAGACACCTTTGTAGCATGTCAGAGTAATTACCATATGAGAACATGTGGTTTTCTAAAGGCAACTTCAAAACAGAACCAGAAGCTGCATGTGGTGGCACAGGTTTGTAATCTCAGCTACTCAGGAGGCATAAGGATAGAAAGTTCAAAGCCAGCCTAGGCAATTAGTAGACTATGTTTCAAAATAAATAAAATTCAAAAACAAAACACCTAGTAGTGTGATTCATCAGAGGGCCATTTGCCTAGAATCTGCCAGTGAGGGGCTGGGGTGTGGCTCAGCAGTAGAGCACCTGCCTAGAATCTCCCAGTAAAGGGCTGGAGAGTGGCTCAGTGGTAGAGCACCTGCCTAGAATCCCCCAGTGAGGGGCTGGGGTGTGGCTCAGTGGTAGAGCAACTGCCTAGGATCCCCCAGTGAGGGGCTGGGGTGTGGCTCAGTGGTAGAGCACCTGCCTAGAATCCCCCAGTGAGGGGCTGGTGTGGCTCAGTGGTAGAGCCCCTGCCTAGAACTCCCCAGTAAGGGGTTGGGGGATGTGGCTCAGAGGTAGAACACTTGCCTAGCATTTACCAGGCCTTGGGTTCCATCCCCAGCACCACAAAACAAAAAACAACTGAGAGTGTAACTACCAGGCTGTGGGAATCTTAAATGACTCCACTGGCCAGAATGTTCTCCTGACTCTTTCTTACCTTCATTCCTGTGGGTTGGGTGTCCCCTGAGGCCCAGGTGAACTAACACAGTTACTGAAGATCAAGTCATTCCTTCCTTTAGATAATTACCAAGTGTACCAAGTGTCTTCCTTCAGGGCACCAAAACAGAAGCAGAGAAGAGATGGTAGAAGACTCTTCCTTCTTTCTATCACCTGCCCTCATGCCCCCCCCCACCCCAACACAAGAAACTACAAGTAGTAATGATAGGTTTCTGACATTTAGGTTTTTACATGCCTATGGACTCTTATAAATGTCATATATGTTCTTGACTGTATTAACATTATTGCTACTTATGTGGGGGAAAGGCAGAAAAAACAAGGTACTATAAATTCAATTTGTTACAGATGCTTCTGAAAAGAAACTGTTCAAAGTTGGGTGTGATGGTGTAGGCCTGTAATCCCAGCACTAGGAAGTCAGAGCCAGGAGGATCCCGGTTCAAGGCCTGAGTTACATAGCAAGTTCAAGGCCAGCCTAGGTTGCATGTTGAAACTCTGGCACAAAAGTGGGAGGAAGGTAGGTATGATGGCTTCCTGTACTTGGGAGGTAGAGGCAGGAGGATCAGGAGTTCAAAGTTATCCCTGGCAGGGGCTGAGAACTTGGCAGACAGCCTGAGAGTGCCTGATCTGGCCTCCACCAGGTGTAGGGGCTAAGACCTCAGCAGCTGGCCTGAGAGCACCTGGATCCTGAGAGTGCCTGGATCCGGCCTCCATGTGGTGTAAATGGAATCCCACTGAAATGGGCCAATAACCCATGGAAAACAGATGATTCAGAGACTCGAAAGTTCACTGCCTTGCCACAATGGGAGGAAGATCGTCCCACACCTATCACCCCCTCCAAGGCTCGCGAACTTTGGTGGAAGAGGTGGATGGAAAGAACGTAAGAGCCAGAGGAAGGGGTGGAGTGTTAACTGGAAGTGTCCTCCAACCACTATGCCGGCAAGCTATAGTCACACCTCCTTCCCAAGCTCGCCAAGGAGTCTAGGGGGGAGTCAGTTACCCCTCCCACCCAATCAGTCCACCTTAGCTGAATGTGGGGGAGGGGCTAAGGGCATATAAGCTGAGAATGCCATGAGGCACCTCTCCCCATTTTTTGCAGCTGTCTGGAAGCCACAAGATCTATATTTGAGTGTGGATTTTCCAGCACAGCTATAAATGGGGGGAAGGGGGCTCCTACTCTTCTATAAATAAACCCCCACCCTTTGCTCTGTTAGCAAACCCAATAAACTCATTAGGGTTTTCCAAAAAAAAGAAAAGAACAGAACAGAGCTAATGGAAATCTTCATTATTCCACCAAAGTTGACTCCATGTTGGCAAATCCTTTGATTTCCTTTTTTTTAAAATTTTAAGTGTATGAGTGTATTGCCTGCATGTGAGTACACCCGTGTCATGCAATGCCATGGAGGTCAGAAGAGGGCTTTGGACTCCCGTGGAACTGGAGTTAAGGACGGTTCGTAGCCACCATGTGGGTGCTGAGAATTGAACCTAGGTCCTTCCTCTACAAGAGCAGTCAGTGCTCTTAACCACTGAGCCATCTCTCCAGCCCCATCCTTTGATTTCTTATTCTTATTTTTCCCCCCCTTAAACTTCATTGTATATATTTTTTATGTAACCTGCTTCAAGTTATTTCTGGAAAACTGCATTAAAAATTGCCTCTCTTTGGAATAAAAATATTCTAAAATCAAAACAAAACAAAAACTTAGCAGCAATATGACATACCAGTAGATGACTCTAAAGGTTCAGAGAGCAGATACATCATGATCATCACTACCATCATCATCAGGTAAGGCCTACTATAGGTTCTTGGTCTGTGAACTGTCTTCCCTAGGGCCATTTAGCACTTAAGCTACAGAACTCTCTAAGTCCAAAGGAAACCAACCAATGTCATCAATGTCAATTAATACTCTCATCTAGTTGGACTCTGGAGCTAGAGCGCTTGGCACAGTGCAGGTCCTGCATCACACCCACCTGGCAGCTGGCAAGTGATGCAGATTCCCAGCCTCCCAGCTGCAGCACAAACAGATCCCTCAATACTCACATTCAAACATGTGAGAATAATTTAAGGCAAGGCAAGGGCCAGGCTTTGGTATCCCTACGCTATAGACTTTATCTTTGTCCCCAAGTGACCAGGTTTCTATGCAAAGTCCCTCGCAAGACTGGTGGCCAGTGAACACAAATTCTCTATCTATAGTTGTGCTCTCAGCAGAGGAATCAGGAAGTTCCCACTGTGTGCAGTGATGTGAGACCCAGGGTGGGGTAGTGCACGAAGTCCACAGGTGCCCACAGATTGCCCGCAGGCCACAGTTTCTGCAGACTGTGATCCCCTACTGTCTCCTTGGTGTTTAACTTTCTGTGCAGGACCCAGTGCTGAGCCAAGAGGATGGTGTACTTTCCTATCTCCTCAGAGGTACCACAGACTCCAAGTGACGAGAGCACACTAAACAGGCATGAAGAAGCCTGCGGAAATGGCTCAGTCGGTTAAGTGCCTGCTGTGTAAGCATGAAGACCTGAGTCTGAGCCCCAGCATCCACGTACAAAGCTGGGCACAGGGGCACTTGTAATCCTAGCACTGGGAAGAGGGAGAGAGGAGGATCCCTGGGGCTTGCTGGCCAGTCAAGCCCCAGGTCCCCTTCAGAAACTCCATCTCAAAATCAAAAAAATCAAAAGGTAGATGGCTCCTGAGGAACAACATACAAGGCTGACCTCTGACCTCTACATGTATGTGGAAACATGCACACACATGTATGTGTGCAAATAACAAAAACAAGACAGCAACAAAAAAATCAGGCATAAGGGCCTAGAAATCAAGTCCCATCAGCCCAGGGAAATGAAGAATCAGGAGGAAAACTTTGTTTTCAGATGTGAGCAATAGCCCTCAGGACTTCTAGGATAGCACTAATACCATCAGCAGAATCTACAACAAGGACTACTTTTTCTGCATGCATGCAGTCCTTCCTCTTCTCTTCCCCATGTATTCTTTTTTTATATTATTTTATTTTCTGGCAGTACTGAGGATCAAATCCAGGGCCCTGTACTTGCTCAGCAAGTGCCTACTACTGAGCTATACCCCCTGTCCTTGGGGTTTTTTTTTTGTTGTTTTTTTTTTTGATAAGGGTCTCACTATGTCATCCAGGCTGCCCTTAAACTAGCAATCCTCCCCTCAGCCTCCCAAGTGCTGGAATTACATGTGTGTAGTCATCACACCCAGCTTGTTGGAGTTCTAACATGTCAGCAGGCATGCAGTCATTTCTAGGGCAGGAGTTCCATCCATCTGTTGCTATGACACCAGGCCCTCTTTTAGCTCTCCTTATATAGGACCTTACAGTCAGAAGAGTACTCTCTCTTCAGGGAATTAAGGTTTATAGAGATAAACTTGAGTTTTTCCCAGACTCTTCCTCATATACAAAACATTGGGGGAATCCCTTTCCTTCAGTGAGCTAGTGACTACAAATTTATCCATCTATACGAAAGCCTGAGAGAAATCAAACAGCCTGTTCTTCTAGGCTCAGTTGATAAATATTTCCTGTGCAAGTATGAGGATCTGAGTTCAATCTCTAGTATGCATGTAAAAAGTCTGGCATGTGCCAGGTATGTGCTTGTAATCCCAGTGCTGGGGGGGAGAAGACTGATGGATCTCTGCAGCTTACTGGCCAGTCAGTCTAGCCTAATCTGTAAGTCCCAGGTTCCAGTGAGAGACTCTGTCTCAAAAAAAAATTAAAAAAACAAAAAACAAAGTGGAAAGCTCTTGAGAAACAACACAAGGCTGACCACTGATCTCTATGTGCAAATGCACTTGCACACAAAGAACATACACACACACACACACACACACACAGAGTCTCTAAGACATGGCTGGCAAACTACAGCAATGAGCCAAATCCAAGCTACCTACTTTTGTCAATCAAATTCTCCTGACACAAAGCCAGGCCGCCCATTTGTCAACAGAGCATCTGCCATTGATGAAGCATTATAGTGGCAAAGTGGAGGGTGGGGATGCTATGACAGAGACAGTGTGCCCCACAATATTTACTATTTATAGAAACACTGACAAATCTGACTCGTGCAGAAAAAGTCTGGCGATCCCAGCTCCCAAGATACACAGCAATGCTATTGATAAATACATTAGAAGATGATTTTAGGGCTAGGGAGATGGCTCAGTCAGTAAAGTACTTGCCTTGCAAGTATGAGGACCTGAGTTCAATCCCCAGAATGCATGTAAAAATGCTAAGTATGGCGGGGCACGGTGGCGCACACCTTTAATCCCAGCACTTGGGAGGCAGAAGCAGGCGGATCTCTTGTGAGTTCGAGGCCAGCCTGGTCTACAGAGTGAGTTCCAGGACAGCTGGAGCTACAGGGAGACCCTGTCTCAAAAAGACAAAAAAAAAAAAAAGCTAGGTATGAGGGGCTGGAGAGATGGCTCAGTGGTTAAGAGCACCAGCTGCTCTTGCAGCAGTCCTAGGTTCAATTCCCAACACCCACATGGCAGCTAACAAGTGTCCACAACTCCAGTTCCAGGGGAATCTAATGCCTTTTTCTGACCTCTGCAGGCATTGCATGACACTGGTATACTTACATACATGTAGGCAATATACTCATACACATGAAAGTATAAATTGCCAGGCATAGTGGCTCATGCCTTTAATCCCAGCACTCGGGAGGCAGAGGAAGGCAGATCTCTGTGAGTTCAAGGCCAGCCTGGTCTACAGAGTGAGTTCCAGGACAGCTGGGGCTACAGGGAGACCCTATCTCAAAAAAGAACGCCCCCCCCAAAAAAAAGCATAAATTAAAAAAAAAAATAAAATGCTAGGTGTGGTAGCCCAGCACTGGGGAGGTGAAGACAGGAGGATCCCTGTTTAGTCAATCTAGTCTACTTAGCCAACTCTGAACCAACAAGAGACCCTATCTCAAAGAAGGTGGATAGTGTTCCTGAGGATGACATCCAAGACTGGTCTCTAGTCTCCACATGCATGTACACACACACATACACATACACATACACACACACACACACACACACACACACACACACACACATACACACACACTCCATTTTTAAAAAAGATTATTTTAAATGTCCTTGCCTTCTGTACTAACCTTAAAGTCTATTTCTGGATCCTTACAGCAGGAAACACAGTTTGCAATTAATACTATTAGTATTATTAAACTGCACACCGACAGGATCACAAACAAGGCAGGAACTTCTGCAGCAGGTGCCTCCCCTGCAAAGAGACAGAGTATGTTAAAAACACACAATTCCAAAGTCAACTTTAATTACCCAAACCAACATCTTTTCTTCTACATATAAATGGGACCAAGGGGTAATAAAAAAATAACATTTAGCTGCTCAAAAGGAGGTCAAGTGATGGCCAACCCAGGGCAAGAAGCTGCTTGGTTTTTTCCAACTTTTTATTTTAACCAAAGCTTAGGGCTGGAGAGATGGCTCAGTGGTTAAGAATACTGGTTGTTCTTGCAGAAGACCGGGGTTCAAATCCCAGCACCCACATGGCAGGTAACAACTGTCTATAACTCCAGTCCCAGGGAATCCAACAGTCTTTTCTGACCTCCGTGGGCACTGCATGACACAGGTGCATTTACCTACATGCAGGCAATACACGCATACACATAAAATAAAAAAATTAAATAAAAAAAAAACAAAAAACAACTGAAGCTTTAGAGACATGTTTCTAACACCCTTCACCCAGCTCCCACTAATGTCCAGATCTTATACTTGGAGGCACACTTCAACTCTAGGATAAAACTGGCACCATGGGCTTGGCTAAGCTTCAGGCTTCCCTTTGATTGGTTTTTCCACTACAGCCCTACCAATACCCAAGTTGAGACTATTTCCAGTCTCCTCCCAGCTCTCACAGTCTTCAGTCTCCCTAACTTTGATAATCTGAAGAGAACTGATCAGTTACATGTGGAATGTTCCTCAATGTGGGTGGCCAGGTATTTTCCCAGAATTATGGTGAAGATTACCAATATCTGGAAAGAATCTAAAACAGCACAGAGTGAAACACCTGGCCCCGATGCATGCAGCATGTCCGAGGCACATGACTTGTGCATGGTGGAATGAACTCTGGCCATGTATTCCACAGGAGTTTTGTCGCCATGGTTAACATGTGTCCCCCCTTTACAGACTCTATGCCCTATGAACAGATCCCAAAGCCCAGTATATATGCACTGATGAAGATATGAGAGGCCTAAAATGAACTTCAAACAGGATTAAGTTATTTTCCAGTAACCAAAGGTCTATTTGAATAAGAATACTGATGTTAAGTGGCTAACAGTGGAGCTGAGAAGCTGGCCGAGCCTTTCTGGAATCTGTGCATCATCAGAATACAGTAACCCAAGGGCTGTCAGGAGTCTGCTGCACACGTCTTTAATCCCAGCATTTGGGAGGCAGAGGAAGGTGGAGCTCTGTGAGATTGAGGACAGCCTGGTTCAGTGAGTTCCAGGCCAGCTGGGGATACAGTGAGACCGTCTCAAAAAAACAAAACAAAACAAAAAACCAGGGGGCTGGAGAGATGGCTCAGTGGTAAAGAGCACTAGCTGTTCTTGCAGAAGACCAGGGTTTGAATCTCAGCACCCACATGGCAGCTAACAACCATCTGTAACTCCAGTTCCAGGGGGTCCAACACCCTCTTCTGTCCTCCAAGGGCACGGCACGACACAGTGCACTTACATACATGCAGGCTTAATACTCATACACATAAAAATAATTTTAACAGCAACAAAAAAAAAAACAACAAAAAACAAAACCAGGGCTGGAGAGATGGCTCAGCAGTTAAGAGCACTGGTGGGCTGCTCTTCCAGAGGATCCAGATTTGATTCCCAGTACGTACATGGTGGCTAACAACTGTCCGTAACTCCAGTTCCAGGGGATCCAATGCCCTCTTCTGGCCTCCACAGGCACTGCATGACATGAATGTACCTACCTACATGCAGGCAATACACTCATACACAAATAATGTTTTTTAAAAAACCAAACCCAAACAAAAAAATAATCTGCAAGTAGGGAATCTCAGCACCCACATGGCAGCTAACAACCATCTGTAACTCCAGTTCCAGGGGGTCCAACACCCTCTTCTGTCCTCCAAGGGCACGGCACGACACAGTGCACTTACATACATGCAGGCTTAATACTCATACACATAAAAATAATTTTAACAGCAACAAAAAAAAAAACAACAAAAAACAAAACCAGGGCTGGAGAGATGGCTCAGCAGTTAAGAGCACTGGTGGGCTGCTCTTCCAGAGGATCCAGATTTGATTCCCAGTACGTACATGGTGGCTAACAACTGTCCGTAACTCCAGTTCCAGGGGATCCAATGCCCTCTTCTGGCCTCCACAGGCACTGCATGACATGAATGTACCTACCTACATGCAGGCAATACACTCATACACAAATAATGTTTTTTAAAAAACCAAACCCAAACAAAAAAATAATCTGCAAGTAGGGCTATGGGGGTGGTTCAGTGAGTAAAGTGCTTCCTGAGTAAATGCAAGGACCCGAGTTCAGATCCCCAACACCCTTGTAAAGTCAAACACTGTAGGGCACATCTGTAATGCTCTGCACATCCTAGCATTCCTAGGGCTAGATGGGAGGTGGAGACTGGAGACTCTCTGGAAGCTTACAAGCCAGCCAGCCTAGCATATGCAGCAATGGTAGGTAAGGACCACCACCTGAGGTTATCTTCTGTCATGACATATACACACAAAAATTAATGTATGTGCATACACACAGACACACAAAGATTTTTAAAAAAAGAACCAACAAGTTCTTAGTCAAAAAATCTAGAAGGAGGGCCAGGTGTGGTGGCACTTTAATCCCTGCACTACTGGGGCTGAGGCCAGTGGATCTACATAATGAGTTCCAGGCCAGCTGGAGCTACAAGGAGACGCTGTCTCAGAAAACAAAAACGAAAAAAAGTCTAGAAGAAAGACGATTCCATACAATTATTAACACAGGAGGAAACCTCATGGCTCAAAGCCAAACTGAAGGAAAATCAGTATAAAGCAACCTTTCCTGAGAATAAGGAATTTCTAACCAGGCACTTTTTCAGACACCCAGGAAACGTGTACAGGGCCTGAGCCCCTGGGAGCCACTTTTCCACAAATGGAGACAAAAAGGGGTCCTTCTTTTCCTCCTCCCTGCAGCTGGCTAGGCACTTTATGTGGTCTGACTAGGGCTTTCCACTGGTATTTATTCTTTGTGTCTGTGTGTACATGTTTGTGTGTGGACGACATAAGTTGATACCAGGTGCCTTAGTTGCTCTTCACGGTATTTTTTTGAAACAAGGTCTCTCAGTGAACTCGAATCTAATTAGGCCAGAATGGTTGGTCAACAAGTCCCAGGCATCCTCCTGTCTCTGTTTCCTGAGTACAAGGATGGCATGTGTGCACTACTGAATCTGGCTTTTTTACATGGGTGCTGGGGGTCAAACGCAGGTCCTCATGCTTGCTCAGGAAGCCCTTTGCTGACTGAGCATCTTCCTAGTCCCTCCACTGAAACTGATTTTTAAAACTCTAACTCACCCCCCTGAACTCACAAATAAAGATCAAACATTAATGACCTCAGAGGATTATAGAGGCAAGTGCTTTCATGTTCAACATGTAAGATTTTATGAACAGTTTGTCTACTACTTATGTTTTTCATGTGTACATATGTTTCCATATGTGTGGGTGCATGTGTGTGTACGTGTTATGTTCACATATGTGCATGTGCTTGTGAAGGCTAGAGGTTGAGATCAGGAATCTTCGTGCTCACTTTTGCATCTTATTATTTTGAGGTAGGATCTCTCAATGAAACCCAGAGCTTGTGGACACAGCTAGTTCAGTCAGCCAACTTGTTCTAGGATCCAAAGTCTCCACCTTCCAAGGCTGGAATTACAGGTGGGCCACCACACCCATCTGCCATTCACATGGGTTCTGGGGATCTGAACTCCAGGCTTCTTGACTGTGAGGCAAGTACTTTAACCATTGAATCATCTCCTCAGACCTCATTTTTTTTCTCTGAAACAGATTCTTGTTATGTAGCCTAGGGTGGCCTCAAACTTAGAATCCTCCTGTCTCAGCTTCCTGAGTGCCAGAATTATAGATGCACACCACCCTGCCCAGCTTGCCCACCACGTTTTAACATTTCTGAATTTTGGGTGCATCATGCTTGAAACCAAGTTGGTTTATCTGGCAGTATTCATTCTTTGTAACAGTATAAAAGGAAAGTTATGGCTTATAGTCAATTGCATTGGATTGATGAAACACAGCATCATTCTATTTGATCATCACAACACCCGGGTAACTGGATAAGCTCAATGTCACAGATGAGGAAACTGATACACCCAGAGCTCAAGGAGGGAGAACAGCACAGCCAGACTCCGAAAACAAGTGTTAAGATTTATTCCTACCCTTGGAGCTGGAAAGATGGCTCAATGGTTAACAGCACTGGCTGCTCTTGCAGAGGACCCAGGTTCAGTTCCTAGCACCTACATGGCAGCTAACAACCTTCGGTAACTATAGTTCCAAGGAATCTGACGCCCTCTTATGGCCTCCATGGGCAGTGCATACACATGCTGCACTTATGTTCATGCAGGCAAAACACTCATACACATAAATATATCCCCCCAAAAAGTTTTGGAGTTCTACCTCCTAGATAAAAGGGCTCTGAAGCATCTAGCTACAGGGTTAACTCTGAACTCTTATGGAACCCTAGTGTACTTTAACCCAAGTCTTCTGTTGCCCACTAAGGCAGCGGTAGCCTTCTGGGGGTCCCCTTCTCAAACTCCACAAAGCTGGCATTAAATTACCTTCTCCTCTCTTCAGCAAGTGTGATGTATGAAAATTCAGAGATGTTAAAATGTGGTGGGCAAGCTGGGCTGGGTGGTACACATCAATAATTCTGGATCAGGAAGCTGAGGCAGGAGGATTGTAAGTTTGAAGCCAGCCTAGGCTACACATAGCAAGACCCTGCCTCAGAAAAAATGTTGACAGCTGAGGGGGTGACTCAGCAGTTAAAGTACTTGTCACATAAGCAAGCATCCAGGAGTTCCCTAGTTTTATCAAGTACTAATGCACTTCTTATAAAACTGGATCACAGGGCTGCCTGAAGGTCAACCCGATTATCTGATTCACAAATTGGTCATCTGTGAGTCATTAGGTAGGCATGAAAAGTCAAAGCCATATTCAAAACAGCAAGTCCTGCCAAGTAGCTCCGCCCCACCTTCTCACATGCTTTGTTTTCTGTTTTCTATTTTTTTTTTTCCCCTTGGATGCCTGTACATGCTCATGGGGGAGCATGCATGTGCATGTGTAGGTCAGAGGAGAACCTCAGGTGTTGGATCTCAGGCACAGTTCTTTTGTTTGTGGCTGGGCTTCTAACTGACAAAGAACTTCACCGAGTAGGCTAGCCTAGCTGCCCAGTGAGCACCAAGGGATGCTCAGTCTCCATCTCCCAACTTGCAATGGCTAGGATTACAGATGCAAACCACTGCACCCAGCTTTTTATGTGGGTTCTGGGTATCAAACTCAGACTTTCACACATATAAGGCAAGTGCTTTACCGAGTGAGCTAGCTCCCCAGCCCAGCTTTGCTTTCTCACAGTACAAAGATTGAGCCCAGAGCCTACCCATATTCTCAGAGCACTGCACTTCTGTTCTCCCTCAAATTTCCTCAATGCAGACAGAGGTGGCCCAACCTCAGTGCCTTACAGTCCCATGAAAAGACTGACAAGAGTTGGAGAGATGGCTCAGTGGTTAAGAGCATGAACTGCTCTTCCAGAAGACCTGAATTCAATTCCCAGCACCGATATCAGATGGTTCACAAACACCTGCAACTCCAGGCTCCAGGGGATCTGACACCCCCTCTGGCCTCTGAGGGCAACTGCAATCAAGTGTACATACCCACACACAGACACACACAGACATATAATTAAAGTAAAAGCTTAGCCAGGCAGGAGGCAGAGGCAGGCAGATCTCTGTGAGATCCAGGCCAGACTGATCTATATAGTGAATTCCAGGCCAGCTGGGGCTACCAGGAAAACCCTGTTTCAAAAAGACCAAAAAAAAAAAAAAAATTACTGCTGGAGAAATCTACTAGATGAGCCTCGAGTACACATTTTCTGTTACTACTTTCAAAATCTTTTTATTGGGCTGGGCTGCAGCTACATACATCAGTGCAGTATCTTCTTAGCAAGCAAGAAACCCTAGGTTCCAGCCCAGCACATGGATGTAATCCCAGAACTCAGGATCAGGAGTTCAAAGTCATCTTGCCTAAATTCAAGGCCAGCCTGGGATAAAAGACACCCAGTCTAGAAAGCAAACAAACAAACAAAAAACAATTTTATTTACTGGTACTTTCTTTTGAAAGGCCAAGGTTGGCCTCTGCCTTCTCATGAGGGAAAAACTCCCATAAAAGGAGGAAATTAAGCCGACATGCTGGAAGGTGAGCTGGGTTTGCACAAACCACAGAGAGGAAGTAAATTCTAGAAGAAGGAACCACAGCTGAAATCCCCAGGCCCCAGTGGTTAAACTAGAAACCCAGCTTCACAAAGCTTCCTAGTTCCAACTGTCAGGAAAATATGAAACCAAAGTTTCTCTTTAGCTCTTTGTCTACTCATCAGAAAACATCAACAGTGATAGGTGTGCCACCATACATTCACAGAGCTCTAGGAGGAGGGGGAGGGAGGAGGAGGGGGAGGGGGAGGATAATTAGGGGTTCAGAGTACTTGGTGCATTTCCCCCAAGACACTGAAAACACCTGGCATCTCGACAGTACATTCTACAAGTTTTGATTTTACAGTTTTCCAAGCAACCTAATAGCTATCTAGCACTTGACTTAATAAGCAAAAACTCTGGGAACTCTACAAGGTAGGTAGGTACCTATTATCTGCTTTAGAGACAGGCAATTTGGGGAGGATGGGTTTCTCCATAATGACTCACGATGGGTCAGGAGCTGCTATTAATTTAGTCACTATAAATCCAGCCAATTATCTGACTGGGATGCCCAGAGCCTCCAATGAAACCCATATTCAGATGTATTAACTAGAGACTTGCCTGCAAGCTCATTTTAAAAGGACACAAGTAAAAAGAAATTGAAGACCGATGTCCAGACCCACTGGGGATTACAGGGCACTGGGACTCTAATCTTGACACTCCTCTGGTTTCCAGCCGACATCTTTAAAAAGATATTTTATTTATTATCTTTATGTGTTCCCTTTTTTTTTTTTTTGGTCTTTTTGAAACAGGGTCTCTCTGTAGCCCCAACTGTCCTGGTTCAAGCTGGCCTTGAACTCACAGGGATCCGCCTGCCTCTGCCTCCCAAGTGCTGGGATTAAAGGCATGCACCACTATGCCCGGCCAATAGCTGTTTTCTTTGACAAACATATGTAACTTTTTTTTCTTAAAAAATGGATTTTACCCAACCTGTGCTCTTCCACAGGTATTTCCACAGACCTCATCTTCCCAGTCTCACCTCAATGAACTATCAGAGCAATTCTACTTTGCAAAGAAAACTCCAAAGGCACCTGCTTCCTCATGGGGGACCTCTTAGAGAGTTCAGTTCACAAAAGCCCTATACATGAATCCAGGCTCCTTTGAGGGTTTAACCATGGCCACCAGGCCTCCACTGTGACAACTTTTATTTTTATTTTTATTTAATGTGTATTATACCTGCATGTAGGTAAGTACACCCATGTCGTGCAATGCCTGTGGAGGACAGAAGAGGCTGTCGGATCCCCTGGGACTGGAGTTACGGACAGCTGTTAGCTGCCTCGTGGGTGCTGAGATTCAAACCCTGGTCTTCTGCATGAACAGTCAGTGTTCTTAACTGCTGAGCTATCTCTCCAGCCCTGACAACTGTTTTTTAATGGGAGAGGCAATCAGGCTGGGGAGGTGCCTAGGTCAGTCAAGTTCTTTCCATGTAAGCATGAGGATCTGAGTTCAACCCTAGCACCTTGTAAAAAGCCAGGCATAGTGACAAGTACTTATGATCCTAGCACTGGAGAGGGGGAAACAGATTCCTGGGGCTCACTGGAACAAAGAATCACAAGTCAGCCAGCCTAGCCTTATCACCAAGGCCCAGGTCCCAGTGACAGAGCCTGTTTCAAAAGGCAATAGGGGTGGGGTGGGGAGGGGCTGGAGAGCTGGCTCAGCAGTTAAGAACACTGGCTGCTCTTTCAGAGGACCCAGATTTGGTTCCCAGCACCCATGTGGCAGATAACAACCATCCATAACTCCAGTTTAGGGGATCCAATGCCCTTTTCTGGCTTCTACACATGCTGCACACATGGGTGCACTTACATAAACATGGGCAAAACACTTATACATATAAAATAAAAATAAATCTTTTTTGAGGAACTACACTTAAGACGGACCTCTCCCCCCCCCCACATACATGTGCACCTGCAAAGATGTATATGCACATGTGCGCACATACAAAAGGGAGTTCGTGGAGGCCTGAGGAAACCTCAGGCATATTCACTTCGAGAAAGGGTCCTCTCTGGCCTGGTACTTGCCAAGTAGGCAAGTGGACTCAGGCATCCCCCTGTCTCTGCCTCCTAAGCAGAGAATTGCAAGCATGCTCTATCATGTCCAGCTTCCTTTACATGAGTTCTGTAAGACAAACTCAGATCCTCACACTTGCAAAGCAAGCACTTTACTATGGTACAACACTAGCCCCATTTTTTTTTTTTTAAACAGTCTTCCTATATAGACCCGGCTGGTCTCAAACTCATAGCAACCTTCCTGCCTCAGCCTCCTGAGTGCTGGGATTATAGGTGTATGCTATTGCATGTCCCACTTTACAAATTAATGTACAATCACCATGCCACCAGTGGAGGGGCTATCCTAGAGGGCACCAGGAGTTAAGTCAATGGCATCTTCTTCTGTCTCCACAGGACACAGGGCTTAGTTCAGGAATGCAAAGAACTGACGGGCAAAGTGCATGCAAGGCAAGCGCAAAGCTCTGGGGAGGTGCTTTCTGTTTTCACAGACCCTCTCATCTAGGGAAATTCACACAAGAGAAGCATGTGCCTGCTTGAGAACTGAAACTCAGGGAGAGAGGGCTGACCTGTTAATGAGATTCCAAGCCCTGCTTTTCTGTTTAAGGAGGTTAGGAGCTCTGCCTCCCAGAGACTCAGTAAAGTGTGTCACACTCACACTGTTTAGGGGACAATGTGGACAACCACTACAAGCTGAACCTCAAAAATCACAAGGCCTCCTGTTCACAGAACCTTAAGACACTAAACGTTTCTGGCTCTTAATGTGTCTACTTAAAGTATCACTAACCATCTAGACTCTCCCAATGCATTCTAATATTCGGAAAGGGGAAATGAGGCAGAACGCTAAATAAAGTCAGCCACAGACACTCAGCCACACACAAGAGCAAGTGGCACACTAAGGACCAGCAGTAGATGGTCCCATGAGGACCACCCCTGAGCAGGCCTGAGGCCTGGGAACACAAGTCATCCCATGCGTGGGGACATCCACTTGTTGAAAGGTGATCTTCAAGGTCAGTCAACTGTTCTCTCCCCCTTCAGAAGTGTTATGTAATTACAGGGCCAACTGAATACTGTGAATGAGATCATTTTATAGGAAACTGTTGGTTTCCCTCAGCCTATTATTCCATTAAAACCTGTTACTGAAGAAGCAATTCACTCCTATTTCTAGAACACTAAGGAGGGCCGTGGACTATACAGAGACAAGCTACAGTACAGTAGCAGGATACCGCCAAAACATGTATCAGGCATGGGTGACTTCTGTCAGTCTATGGTGCCTGACCAAGATTTTGTTACCTAAATTTCTCTTTTTTTTTTGGCCTGGACCTTGCTATATAGACCAGACTGACCTCAATCTCTTAAAAATCTGCCTGCCTCTGCCTCCCAAGTGCTGGGTTTAAAGGTGTACACCACCACCAAGCCTGGCAGATTTTCTTATTCTTTTTGGAATAGGGTATCAATATGTAGCCAGGCCAGAACTGAACTCAGCCTGGTCTTCCTGCCTCTGCCTCTCAAGTGCTAGGAACTACAGGTGTGTACCACCATGTCAGGTCTACAGCTTACATTCTTGAGTAAACAGACAAAGTAAATGCACAGTGCCTCAGATGGTGAGAAATGCTATGGCATAACAAAGGGGTAAGAGCCTGCTACTTTATATAGAACAATGAGAGGAACACATAGTTTATATGTGTACATATGTGATACATGTATATAGGTACATATGTGTATGGGTGGGTGGTGCACATGCCCATGTATGAAGACAATAGATCAACCTCAGGTGTTGTTCCTCAAGAGCCTTCCACTTTATCTTTAAGAGTCTCTCACTGGCCTGGGGCTCGCTCTCACTGACCTGGGGCTCACTCTCACTGACCTGGGCTTTGCTGAGGCTAGTGTGGCCGGCCATGGAGTCCTGGGGGTCTTCCTGTCTTGACCACCCCAACTCTGGGGTTATAAGCATGCACCACCACGCCCAGCTTTGTCCATAGGTTCTGAAGATCAAACTCAGAGTCCGCATGTTTGTGCAATGAGCACTTTATTGACAGAGCCATCTCCCCAGCCCAGGGGAATATATGTTTGATATTAAAATAATCCACACAGGAAATGATGGCGACTTGGTCCTAGAAGGTTATGAAATACTAATACTTAAAGAGTACTTACCATGTGCCTGACACTGTTCTAAGCTCACGCAATCCTATAACCACTTTGGAGGCAAGTTCCATTTGAAAACAAAGAAACCAAGCAATGGAGAAGCAAAAGTATCTTAACCTAGGCCATGGCTGATATTCAGTGCACAAGCTCACGATGCACTGACAGGGCAGGAGGTGGGGCCAGCAGGGCCAGAAGTGCCATCGTGGTGGCAGATGTGAGGCAGAGTATGAAGCAGTCAGGGAAGAAACCTCAATCAGTTTAGCATTTTAATCCCTTGCTCGTAAACTTGGCCGAAGATCACCTGGCATTTGAGGAAATCCTTTAGGGAAAGGTGAGCAACTAACAGAGCAGACAAAAAGGAACTTGGAGGAAGCAGACAGCACAAAGTGTGAACATGGAAAATGAAACTAAAACAACTAATACTTCCAAAATTAAGAGAGGGCACTGTGGTGGTTTGAATGAAAATTTCCCCCATAGGCTCCAAGTATTTGGACATTTTGTCCCCAGATGATGGTGCTGTTTTGGGAGGTTTTAGAAGGTGTGGCTATCCTGGAGGAAGCATGTCACTGGCAGTGGGCTTACAGAATTTTTAAACCTTGCCAGATCTCCAGTCACTCTCTTACTTCCTGTGCCTGTGTGATGATGTGAGAGCTTAGCTTCTGCTGCTCCTGCTCTAGCTACCTCCAACCACCATGCCTCCCTGCCATGATGGCCTGTAATTCCCCTGGAACCGTAAGCTCAAATAAACTCTTCCTTCTATAAACTGCTTTGGTCAGTGTTTCTATCACAGCAACAGAAAAGTGACTAATACAGGTACTATATGCATGAGAAAAAAGGATGCTATTTAAAAAGTATGGGAGCTGGGTGTGGTGGCACATACCTTTGATCCCAGCAGAGGCAGGCAGATTTCTGTGAGAGTGATACTAGCCTGGTCTACATAGTGAGTTCCGGGTCAGCTGGGGCTTCAGGAAGACCCTATCTCAAAAACAAAACAAAAATGTAGGAGAGCCAAGTACACGCCTACAATCCCAGCACTGGAGAAGCCAAGGCAGGAGAACTGCAAACATAGTTAGCTTCAGCTATATAGGAGATCAAGTCTAATAAAAATAAAAATAAAATTTAAAAAAAATAATAATAGGAGCCAGTGCTGCTATTCAGGAGGCTGAAGCAGGAGTTCATATTTCAAAAATAATCTAGGCTTAGCTGGGCATGGTGACGCATACCAAGGAAGGAAGGAAGAAAGGAAGGGAGGGAGGCAGGCAGGCCTGGGCTTCATCCCTGAATGAATGAGGAGGAAGCCCCTGGAAATTAAATGCAACAGGAAAAAGAAAATTTAGACACATACACAGCAGAACAAAGAGACAAAAAGATCAGCAGAAGTAAAGAAGAGGCCCATTCCAAGAATTCCAATGGACACCAGTGGGGGGGGAGGGGGAGGGGGAGGGGGAGGAGGCGGGGGAGGAAGAGGAGGAAGACGACGACGACGACCAGGACCAGAGAGATGGCACAGCAGGTAAAGGTGCTTGTTATACAAGCCTGACGACCTGAATGTGATTGAAAGAACCCATAGAAAACCAGATGTGGTGGCTGGCATCTGTAATCCCAGCACTCCTATGGTGAGATGGGAGGTGGAGACAGGGAAGTGGTTGGAAGCTCCTGGGCCATCTAGTCTGGAATACCCAGTGTTACAGAAACAAGAGACCCTGCTGCAAAGAGACTCCTGAAAAGTGTCCTCTGGTCTCTACACACATACCATGGCGTGTATGCACCCACACTCAGACACACAGTAATAATAAATTGAATTATTTAAAAAGAGGAGGCAATTCTTTTGAAAGCATGTGTGTATGTGTATATATA
>NW_008360015.1:1064943-1086421 GCF_000622305.1 Nannospalax galili | reverse complement strand
TATGTGGGGTATGTATAAATGATATGAAAACTTTCTAGAACCAAAGCGAAGGGCTAAGATTCAATGGCCTGGGACTGGAGAGATGGCTCAGTGGTTAAGAGTACTGGCTGCTCTCACAAAGAACCCAGGTTCGGTTTCCAGCATCCACGTGGCAGTTACAACTATCTGTAACTCCAGTTCTAGGGGATCCAATGCCCTCTTCTGGCCTCCATGGGCATCACACTCATGTGATGTACTTGCATACAGGCAGGCAAAACACTCATTCACGCAAAATAAAAAATGAAAATTTAAAAATAGATTCAAGGGCTAGCTGAATATTCAGGTTAATGAATGGGGAGAACAGGAAGAAATATCACGAAGGCAAAGCTTAACAACTTTGCAGAGTCTAGAGATAAAGTTAAAAACTTCCTAGGGGGGCATTATGGTTTGAATGTGAAATTTCCCCCACAAGTTCATGTGATCTAACACTTGGTCCCTAGCTGGTACCACTGTTTGGGAAGGTTGTGGAACCTTTGGGACAAAAGGCCTAGAAGGCAGATATAGGCCACTGGGGGTAGACCTTGAGAGTAACAGCCTGGCTGTTTAATACCCTGATCGGCCAAGATGTGAGGTACATAAGCCACACACTCCTACCAGTATGGCATCCACCATGCTGGACCAAGTGACTAGATTAAACCCTTCCTCCCTTAAGCTGCTTCTATCAGGCATTTTCTCACAGAGATGAAGAGATGAGAAAAAACAAACAAAAAATGGTACAGTAGGAGGCTACATGGGAAAGGAATGGGCCAGTCACCTCAGTGCTCCCAACAGGACATAGAGGCAGCCTGAGTACCACCACTCCAAGACAGAGCATGGACCCTGGGGAACCAGGACAGTGAGATTAAGGACATGATGTTTACACAAAACCACCACCACAACAAAGGGAAAACAAAAGAATGCCAAAGAAATTTAGTCATAAATACTAGTCAGTTATGAATATTTGTAGCCATAAGAACATACATAACAAGGGGACAGGGAGATTGCTCAGTGAGCTTGGTGTGTGTGCACGTGTGCTCACCCATGCAGCTGTGTATGAAGGCCAGCGGTCAATGTTGAGATGTCTTCCCCTACTGCTCTATTTTCTACTCTATTTTTTGAGGCAGGGTCTCTCACTGAACCTAGAGCTTACTGATTAGCTAGGCTATCTGGCCAGTAAGCTCTATGAATCCACCTGTCTCTCTGCCCTACCCCCCACCCCCACAAGCACTAGGATTATAGATGTGTACCATGATGCCTGGCTTTTAAGTGGGTGCTAGGGATCCAAACTCAGGTCCTCGTGTTGGCACAGCAACCACTTTACAGAGCCATCTCCCAAGGCCCTCCACATGCTTTTGTAATATCTGCCTTCCATGTGGGCAAGATGAACCAAATAGCTGCCAATGAGCATTCATCTTGGGATCCATAATAGTCAGCGGATTCTTAAAAGGGCCAGGGCCCCCCATCAAAAGCACAAAACCAATGGTATTTAAAGGATTTTCCATGTTTACAAATGAATGTTCATGAGTTTATCATTATGTTCCTTAAAAGGCAGAAACATTCTTGACTCTTTTAATTAAATGGTACAACTTCATTTCATGGGTGGAAACTAAAGAGTTGTTCTTTTAGGGAGGTTGGGGATGTTGTTCAGTTGGCAGAGTGCTTGTCTAACATGCCTGAAGGCCTGGGTTCAAAATCCAATACTATGTAAACCAGGTGTGGTGGTGCATGCATTTAATCCCAGCACTCAGGAAGGGGAGGCAGGGGGATCAGAAGTTCAAGGTCATCCTTAGATACACAGTGAGTTCAAGGCCAGCCTGGGCTACATGAAATTCTTGTCTCCAAGAAGGTTATTCTTAGCTGGGTATAGTTAATCCCAGCACTCAGGAGGCAGATAGCTGTGAGAATGAGGCCAGATTGGTCTACATAATGAGTTCCAGGTCAGCAGGGGCTACAGGGAGACTCGGTCTCAAACAAATAAACCAAAACAACAAAAAGATTATTCTTTTAGTATTTCAGTTTCCTAAAATTTTTGTTTTGGTTTCCTAATTTTTTTTATTTATTTTTAATTTTATGTATACAAGTGTCTTGCCTGCATGTATGTATGTGCACCATATGTGTGCAATGCCCATGGAGACAAGAAGAGGGTGTCAGATCCTCTGGAAATGGAATTAAAGATGGTTGTTAAAGATGGTGGGTGCTGTGAACTGAAACCAGGTCCTCTCCAAGAACAGCCAGTGCTCTTAACTGCTGAGTCATTACTCCAGCCTCCTGTTTCCTAATTTTCAATATGGTTTTTCTTTAGTTCTTTAAAGAAACTATGATGGTTTAAAATTTCACCACAGTACTTTCAGGTAGTAACTAGCTGTCAACATTGGAGGATAGTGACTGGGTTCAGAGTGTGTAGACTGTGTGTTATATTACATAAGCATGCTACTCAGAGCACACGGCAGCTCAGCCTGGTGGGTGGGGTGGGCAGAATGTCAAGAGTCACTCATTTGCAGCTAACCGGCCACATGGAATTGAATTTGCAACTTCAGTCCTTGGTTCCTCCATTTGCAACCTGGAATTTCGACTCACAATTCCACAGGCAAAAGACTCATCATTTCTGAATGTACTGAATATAGATCTATATGGTTCATAGTGGTGATCAGATCTTTTATTAAATTTTTTTGTATGTGCATGTGTTTGTGTGTGTGCAGGTACATGTGGAGTTTAAAGGTTGACATAGGGTGCCTTCTTCAGTTGCCTGTCCAAGTTATTTTTTTAATTTTATTTATTATTTTTTTAATTTTATGTGTATGAGTGTATTGCCTGCATGTATGTGAGTGCACCTGTGTTGTGCAATGCCCTGGAGGGCTTCAGATTCCCCTGGAACTGGAGTTTAGAATGGTTCGTAGCTGCCATGTGGGTGCTAGGAATCAAACCCGGGTCCTCTGCAAGAGCATTCAGTGCTCTTAACCACTGAGCCATCTCTCCAGTCTCTTGTCTAAATTATTGAGTCTCTCACTGAACCTGAAGCTCTGGGGACCCCCAAATCTACCCCAGCACTGGGATTACTAGTACCCGTGATCACGCCTGGCTTTTTCATGTGAGTTCTGGGATCTGAACTTGGGTTCTAATGCTTGCACAGTCAAGCACTTTGCTAACTGAGCTCCTTAAATTTTATTTTCTGTAAAGAAAACTGACTTGAATTACAGATTTCTATATCATACTACTGCAACAATCTTCAGGGAGTGTTTCGAGGGGGCTATTTTGGTACATTTGTTATTTTTCAGTGCCTTACTAGCAATCAGCATCCGGGTGTTGCGTTTTAATAACAGTCTGAGGTAAAAGTCAAGTGAGGCTCTGCTGGGTAACCGACAGGCTACATCTCTGGAGGAAACAGTTGCTGCCTGGAATGAGCCAAGCAAAGGGGGAAATTTTGGGCAAATACAGAGAGAATTTTCCTTCTAAAGGAGCACAGGTTGGATTTATTGAGCTTCCTAAAGAAGAATCTACAACATGTACAATATTTCAAATTTAAATTTAACAAAAATTTTTTTAAGACAGGGACCCAGTCTGCCACCTGGGTTGGCCTGAACTAGTGGGATCAAGCATGTCTCCTGCCTCCTCCTCCTTCCAAGAACCGGAGGCTGCTGTAGTACATACCACCATGCCTGGCTTTGGGGGATAACTTGAAAGGTGACCAAAAGGTCCTGTCTTCTCAGTTTTATAATAAAAAGCCAGCCATGGTGGCACATGACTATAATCCCAGCACTCAGGAAGCAGGGGCAGGAGGATCAATGCAAGTTCAAGGCCAGCTTGGTCTATATAGTGAGTTCCAGACCAGCCAGAGCTACAGAGTGAGACTCTGTAGCAGGGGATCCAACACCCACTTCTGACCTCCATGGGCATTGCATGGCACAGGTGCACTTAAACACAAGCAGGCAAAACACTAAATAAATAAATAAATAAATAAATAAATAAATAAATAAATACCCTGATCCTCTAAAAAAAAATCACTATTACAAATGTTTGTAACTGAATAATCCTGTTCAAGGTACACATTTTGCTAAAAACAAATGTGAGCCTAAGATATTCTTAATGACACCCAACTAATTACACATCATTATAATGTAGCAGGTATAGGTGAAAAATCAATCAGTCCACTTTCTTTCAGCTCATAGGAATATTTTGTACATGCTGGAGTAATGGCTCCACAGTTAAGAGTGCACACTGCTCTTGCAGAGGACTACTTTGGCTCCCAACTCCCACGTCTCTGGCTCACAAATGCCTCTAACTCCAGCTCCAAAGGGGAGCCAATGCCTCTGGCTGCCATGGGCACCTGCACTCATGTGCACTTACACATATACATAATTTTAAAATAATAAAAATAAATATTAAGAAAAATAATATTTTGACCTAGGCAGGTGATCCACCTCTTTGATTCTAGCACTTGGGAGGCAGTGGCAGGTGAATCTCTGTAAGTTTGAGTCCACCCTGGTCTACAAAGTGAGTTCCAGGCCAGCCAAAGTTACATAGTGAGGCCCTTGGAAGGAAGGAAGGGAGGAAGGAAGGGAGGGAGGGGGAGAGGAAGGGGAGAAGGAAGGAAGGAAACAGGTCACAAATCCTAGGCTGTCCCAAAATAAGTTAGCTTAGAAAAAACTAAAAGAACCTGCACCAAGCCAGAAGACTGGAGCTTGATCTCCAGGACCCAGATGGTAAAGGCAAAGAACCAACTCACACAAATAGTCCTGTAGCATGTGTGTGCCTTAACTCCAGCTCATTCTCTCTCTCTCTGTCTCTCTCTCTCTCACACACACACACAATTAACTTTCAAATTTCTTAAAAGTTTTGCTTGTTTCCTTCAATCTCATCAGTTAAGCCAGCAAATTTCTATTAAATAACTCATGAGCTTTTGTATCTAGATAAAGTATTTGTGTTAGGTGGGCAGGGTAGGGAGTGGTGCCTGAAAGAACCAGAAAAGCACTTCAAGTAAAAGTTTCAGGCTCACCTCCAGAATTCTGATTTCTAGTGGTTGGTCAGTCTAGGCCTCATATCTGTATTTCTACAAATAAGTAGATGACTCTAGTGCAGGCAGGATCTTGTTTTATAAAAACACCCTCAACCTCAAGTGGTTACAACTGAACCACACTGGAGCTGGGATTGACATCAAAATAAAAGGATTCTGGCAGGCAAAGGGTACAGGTGAAACAACACTGACCATAAATTTAAATGTGTTGGTGTGGGTTCACTATTTACTTCTCTGTATGTCTGATATTTTCCATAATAAAAATGAAAAGCCCTAGAAATAGTGGGCTGGAGAGATGGCTCAGCGGTTAAGAGCACTGACTGCTGTTACAGAGGACCCAGGTTCAATTCCCAGTACCCACATGGCGGCTACGAACCATCCTTAACTCCACCAGTTCCACGGGAATCTGAAGCCCTTTTCTGACCTCCGTGGCATTACACAACACGGGTGTACTCACATACATGCAGGCAATACACTCATACACATAAAATAAAAATAATAAATAAAATTTTAAAAAAGAAAAGAAAAGCTCTAGAAATAGACCCAAGGCTGAGGATGTGGCTCAGTTTGTGGAATGCCTGCCTAGCCTGCAGGAAGCCCTGAGTTCCATCTCCAGCCATACATCAACTGAGTGTGGGATTGTAGGTCTATAATCCTTGAATCAGAAGTTCAAGGTCATCCTTAGCTACCTAGTTGGAGGCCACCTAGGTCACATGCGATCCTGTCACAAAACAAAAAGCTAGAAACAGATCAACACAAGTCTACAGGTTGGACTCTGCTTTGGACATTTAATCCCTTTTGTTTATTTGTTTTTGAGACAGGGTCTCCCTGTAGCCCTAGCTATCTAGAACTCCCTATGTAAACCCGGCTGGCCTCGATCTCAGAGATCTGCCTGCCTGTGCCACCATGCCTGATTTATCTGATCATTAGTCAATTAAAGGAGTTCCCTACAATCCCTTTCAACCATGTCCTGTGCTAAAACATCCTAAAATAACCCTCTCTTGCTATAAACTCTTGGACCAAACAGGCTTCCTTAATGTTCTCAGAGATCAGCTTACTCAGAGAGGGACAATTAAATAGATTTTAATCATATCTATTCTTGAAAATAAAAATCAGATGCTGGGGCTGGAGAGATGCCTCAATGGTTAAGAACACTGACTGTTCTTGCAGAAGACCCAGGTTCAAATCCCAGCACCCACATGGCAGCTGACAACTGTCCATAACTCCAGTTCCAGGGGATCCAACAGCCTCTTCTGTCCTCCATGGGCACTGCATGACATGGGTGCACTTACCTACATGCAGACAATACAAACATACACATAAAAATAATAAAATATTTTTTAAAAATCAGATGCTGCCAACATCAGCATAATGCAGTTTGGACCACCAAACTCGATATTTAGAATATTTATGGTGCTATTTATATGGGTGGGAGCTCTTGTAACCAGTCTGTGTTCTTGGTCCTCCCAAAATTGCTCCCCACCAACACTGAAGAGAAGCTAAGCATGTTGGTGTACACCCATGATCCTAGCACTCAGGAGGCACAGGCAGGCAGAACTGCCAAGGGTTTATTCAAAGCAAGCCTGGGCTACACAATGAGTGCCAGGCTAGCTGAGCTACAGAATCAGTGAGACCCTGTTCAATATTAAAAAAAAAAAAAAAACCACAAACGAACAAAAACCAAGATTAAAGAAAGCTGAGATCAAAACAATGGTAAGGGTCCCAAAAGAAAGGACCAAAATCCAATCCCAGATCTTAGTTTCTAACGTCACTCTGAAATGAGTCGGGGCTCCTTGGAGAAATGACTGATTTATGGGAATATTCAAGATGATCCAGAGAGGAAGCATTCCTCCCACTCCTCCTCTTCTTTGTGTGTACATGTGCGCACATGCACATATGTATGTGTGTACGTGTGTGGTGCTGGGATCAAATCAAGAGCCTCATGCATACCAGGCAAGTGCTCTACCACTGAGCTATAACCCCAACCCAAGAAGTACTATTATTAAAAAAGTTTTTAAAGCTGGGCATGGTGCTGCACACCTTTGATCCCAGCACTCAGGAGGCAGAGGCAGGAGGACCTGAGTTCAAGCCAGTCAGGGCTACACAGTGAGACCATCTCAAAAGAATAAAGGTGGACAGCAACTTAGAAAGACATCTGATATCAACTTCGGACCTCTACATGCACCTGCACATATGTGCAAGCACACCCATACACATGTACAAACATGAACAGTACACACACAAAGTGGGGAGAGGAGGAGAAGAGGAGGAAGAAGAAGAAGGAGGGAGAAGGGGAGGGAGGGAGAATAATCAACTCTGCTACAGGAAAATTCCAAATAACTTGCATAGACATTTGCCCCTGAAGGAGGTAGAACAGAAAGCACCTCTACACACAGTGAATGTGGGGAAGGCCATACAGTGGGGAAAGCTGGACACAGGCAGGTGATCAATGAGGAGTCATGCTGGAAGCATGTGGCATCTATTATGTGCATGAGTATTTTTGCCTGCATGTATATAATTGTACCATATGCATGCAGTACCCATGGAGTTCAAAAGAGGGCACTGGATCCTCTGAAACTGGAGTTACAAACAGTTGTTAACCTCCATGTGGGTGCTGGAAACCAAACCTCAGTTCTCTGCAAGAGCAGCCAGTGCTCTTAACTGCTGAGCCATCTCTCCAGCCCCCAGCATGTGGCATTTTTGACATGATAAGAATGGTACTTTAATCTCCTCCCCAAAACCCATAATGCCAGCCTAATCATGAGAGGGGGAAAAAAAAATTCAGTCAAAGTGGTGACTTGAGCCTAGAATCCTAGCACATGGGAAGTGGAGGTAAAGCCACAAGCTCAAGGCCATCCTCAGCTGCATAGTGAGTCTGAGACCCTGACTCAAAAAAAAAAAAGGGAGGGTGGTGGAGCTGGAGAGATGGCTCTGTGGTTAAGAGCACTGGCTGCTCTTGAACTTGGGTTCAGTTCCCAGCACCCACATGGCAGCTAACAAGCATCTGTAACCCCAGTTCCAGGGGATCTGATGCCTTCTGGCCTCCACAGGCACAACATGACATGGGGCACTTATATATATGCAGGTAAAACATGCATGCATGCATGCATGAATGAATGAGCAAGCCAGGTATGATGGTGAATGCTTTTAATTTAATCCCAGCACTTGGGAGGCAGAGGCAGGCGGATCTCTGTGAGTTCAAGGCCAGCCTGGTCTACACAGTGAGTTCCAGGACAGCTGGGGCTTCAGGAGACCTTGTCTCAAAAAGACCAAAAAAAAAAAATTAAATAAATAAACGTTAATTTAAAAAATAAAATGAGGGGCTGGAGAGATGGCTCAGTGGTTAAGAGCACTGACTGCTCTTGCAGAGGACCCGGGTTCAATTCCCAGCATCCACATGGCGGCTACAAACCATCCTTAACTCCAGTTCCAGGGGAACCTGAAACCCACTTCTGACCTCCATGGCATTGCATGACACAGGTGTACTCACATACATGCAGGCAGTACACTCATACACATAAAATAAATAAATAAATAAAATATTAAAAATAAATAAATAAATAAATAAATAAATAAATAAATAAATAAAATGAAATGAAACCAGGCAGGGGAGAGAGCTCAGTCCAGAAAGTGCTTGTCTTGCTTGCACGAGGACCTTATTAGATTCCCAGAACTCATGGATTTTAAAAAAAAACCAAGCTGGGTGTGGCAGGATGCAACTGCAATCCCAGAGCTGGAGCAGAGGAAACTGGAGGATCCCTGGAACTCACAGGCTAGACCAGCAAGAGACCCTGTCTCAAATCAAAAAAAGTGGCCAGTGCTAGGGATATCTGAGGCCGTCCTCTGGCCTCCACACACAAGCACACACATGTGAATACTAGCACACACCAAAAACTACACTGTAAATGGCCTCATTCCAGTTGAAGGGCTTCATCTGCATGAAAGGTCATGCAGGAGTGAATGAGATTCTGCTTTCCATCCCCTCTCAGGTGGCATGCTGCAGAGGGGTTGATGAACTTAGTTCTCTAGGACTATCCTCCTCATCTACAAACTTGCAATCCAAGTGAAAAGACTTAACAATACGAAATGGTATTTCCTAAGTGCAGGTGAAAGACTGGTACCATAAATCTAAGTGCACCCGCCTTTGATATTGTTTTGTGGGTTTTTTTTTTTGGGGGGGGGGGTTGAGACAGGGTCTCAGAATGTAACCTTGGCTGGACTGGAACTCACTATGCTCACTATATAGACCAGGTTAGCCACAGTGATCCACCTGCCTCTGCCTCCCCAGTGCTGGTTAAAGGTATATGCCACCACATCTGGCTTTAATATTTAAGATTATTTTTATTTTTTTAAAAGATCTATTTTTGTTTATGTATATGTATGTGCATCTGAGGCATCAGATCCCCTTGGAACTGGAGTTACAGGCAGTTCTGAGTTGCCTGGTGTGGGTGCTGAGAATTGAACTTGGGTCTTCTGCATTAGCAGTTTCTACTCTTAACCACTGAGCCTTCTCTCCAGCCCCTTCCCTGCCTTTTCTATTTATTTTATTTTTATTTTATGAGACACGGTTTCATTGTATAGCCCAGCTAGCCTGGAACTTGCTATGTAGACAGGCTGGCCTGAAACTCACAGAGATCCACCTGCCTCTGCTGGAAGTAAAGGTATGTGCCACCATAACTTAAGTTGAAATTTTAAAAGGATGAGACAAAAATCAAAACGTCAATTACAATGTTTTCAGCATCCTATGGAATATCTTATCCCAAAGGCACACTCTAGAGTTCAATGGAGTGGGAATCTCTAAGGGCTGGGTCAGGACAGAGGATTTAGGAGGAAGTGAGTCTATGAAAGATTTAAAAGAAGGAAGATGAGAAATTACATGGAATATTTTGCAAACTACAAGCAGGTTAACTGAGCTCTTAGGAACATGCTGGGAAAATGGCTCCGTTGGTAAAGTGTTCACGGTATAAGCATGAAGACTGAGCCGTTTGATCCCCAGCACCCATGTAAAAAAGCCAGGTATGATGGTCAGTGTTTGTAATCCTAACACCAGGGAAGCAGAGACAGGAGAAATCCCAGGGTTCCTTGGCCAGCCAGCGTGGCCTACTTGGCAACTCCAGGCCAGTGAGAAACCATATCTCAAAAAACAAGGTGGAGGGCTCCTGAGGTGGAATGACACTCAAGTTTGACCTCTATCTTCCTCTTTTTTATGCGCTTTAAGATCTTGGGTTAGACCAGGAGGCTGAGGCAGGAAGATCCTGAGTTCAAAGTCAGCCTGGGGAAGACCCTAGTGTTCAGTGGAGGCAGGAAAGCAGCACACCAGGTAGGAATACACCATGGCCTCCCCAACCAAACTGGAGCCAGATACAAACAGCCAGGAGCTACCGTGGTCACATTATACAGTCTTGGCACATCTATTTGGTCTGACGGTAACTAAGCTTTTTAAAATATTAAAACAAATACAACTTATAGCAAATTTCAAAATCTGCCAAATTGTCAAAAATGAAGTCATACATATACCCACCCGTCATCCAAGGTCCCAGAGGAAACAGGAGGCGACAGAGGAAGATGAATGGCCTGGCCCAGGTATAAGGGAGGAGAGGCACCCACCATCCTGTCAGGCACCTGAACATTTGGCATCAACACTCCTCACTTTTCCCATTTGAATCACAATAAAAATCAATGAGATTCCAGACTGTTGCACTGTGCTAACCTTTGCCAAGAAAAAAACATTTTTAAAAATAATGAGGCTATTTTTCTGATATGCTAGTTTTCTGTGGCAAATAACTGTAATGCCAAGGCATGGTTCCAAGTGAGTCACTTGCCACAATTTTAAAATTCAGCATTTCAATATTTTTGCTTTGCCAACACACTGACTCTACCCTATTTCCCTGGCTTCCAACCCCTTACAGTTCTGGGGATTGAACTCAGGGTCTTAGGCATGATAACCAAGCACTTTACCACTGAGCTACATCCCAGCCCTTAGTTTTATTGAAACAGGGCTTTCTGGTTTAGGCTGGCCTGGGCTTCACTATGTAACCCAGGCTGGCCTCCAACTTATAATCCTTCCCTGTCTCAGCCTCCTAAGTCAGTCTCTCTCTGTCTCTGTCTCTGTCTCTGTCTCTCTCTCGCTTTGTTTAGTTTTTTTGAGACAAGGTTTTCCTGTAGCCACAGCTAACCTGAAACTTGCTATGTAGACCAGGCTGGTCTCAATAGCAGAGATACACCTGCCTCTGCCTCCAAGTGCTGGGACTAAAGGCGTGCACCACCACATCCAGCGGCTTTCTCTTTTTCAAAATGGTATGTATTCTTGAAAAGTCACAGAAAAGTTGAGAATTGAATCTGAACCCTAAATAGTCAGTGCATTCTAGACTAGGAACATTGGTCTAGCTTTTTCTTTCTAGATCATTCCTTTCTTCGTAACATTTGTTTACTCATCCATGAGAAGTGTGTCACAGCACATGTGTGGACAACACCTTGCGGGATCGAACTCAGGTCATCAAGCTTTACCCACTGAGCCATCTCACTGGCCCACAAATTAAAAATTTAAAGAGTAAAGGACAGCTAGCAGATTACAAAAATGCAAAAACACAGAAAACAGAAAGGAAGAAATTCATCTCCCAACGGATATTTAAAATGGGAAGTATCAGCCTGGGTTGATTATTCCTCAGCTTGGCTTAACCATTGACCTCTGGGGATACTTTATGCAAATACAAAACTCTGGTTGGGATTAAGGAAACAGACTGCTCAAGGTTCCTTTAAGTAAATTAAAACCAGCAATTGTTCACTTGCAAGAGTTTTAGTCATCATGAAGCTTTAAAAACAGGTTTATTACATAAAAGCAGACTAATTTAGATCATCCTAAAAATTTCAAGCATAGTTCCCCATCTTAATGAATCTGAAATATTGACACCAGTTTATACAGCACGTATAAATCCATCAGATTCTCTGTGTGTGTGTGTGTGTGTGTGTGTGTGTGTGTGTGTGTGTGTGTGTGTGTGTGTGTGTGGTCTCCATCCACCATATTGCAAGATATTTTGAGCAATGGATTTTTCAAATTCGGTAAAAATAGATATTTCAAGTTAAGCAAGCACCATTTAAGAGATCCTTCTTTTGGGGGCTGGGGAATGTTGCTTGGGTGGTAAAATGTTTCCCCAGCATGCATGAAGCCTTGGGCGTGATCCCCACACCATATAAAATTGGGCATAGTGGTTTATACCTGCAATCTCAGTACTTCTATGGTAGGAGCTAGGAAGATCAGATGTTCAAAGTCATTCTCAATTCATAGCAAGTTTGAGGCCAGCCTGGGCTACATGAGATCCTGTCTCAAAAAAACAACAAATGGGCTAGAGAGTTGGCTCAGCTGTTAAAAATACTAGCTGGTCTTGCAGAGGGCTGGGTTCAATTCCCAGCACCCACGTGACAGCTAACAACCATCTGTAATTCCACTTCCAGGGGGTCCAATACTCTCTTCTGACATCCACAGGCTTTGCATGCAAGTGCTGCACATATATACACATCAAATAATAAGCAAATTAAAAAAAAAGAGTTCCTTCTATGCAGCCACACCATTTATGATTAGTCACATCACCCAAGTACAACATGCAGGTACCACCATGTATTGTACCACCATGACACTACCCATCCACCTTTCCCACAACCTTTTACATAGATATCATAGATATTATCATTGTTCTTTTTAATAGCTGAGTTGTGAAAAGCCAAGAGAGGACAGGTAAAAGTTCAAGAAAAAAAATTTGTTTTTTTTTTTTTTTTTTTTTTTTTTTTCCTTTGCAATTCTGGAGATTGAACCCAGGGTCTCCCAAGTACTTAAGTACTTAGACAAATGTCACTTAGCTACACGTCTAGGCCTCTTTTTACTTTTTCAATTTTGAGACAGGCTATCATTAAGTTACTCAGACTGGCCTTGAACTCAGGATTTTCCTGCCTCAGCCTCCTGACCTAACCCAAGATCTTAAAGCAGATAAAAAAGAAGACCTGACACCCACGTCTAACTTCAAAGCCCAAGTTCTTTTGAGCATATCACGTTCCTGCTCCGATTGCTTCATGAATTTTATTCTCAACTAAAAAGTTGGATTCTTTTTTCTGTCCATTGACAAAGACTTTTTTGAGGACTCATTTGTTCAACTGTTTCAGAACCCTGGACATTCATTTTTTTACATGACAATGTCTTTTTTTTATTATATGTACAGCCGTTATCAAAGTGACACAGCCCACAGGGGACAGAAAGGGCCCAAGGACTCTCCTATTTTCAAGAAAATGCCATGAATCATCAGCACACTGATAAGAGCAATAAGGATTGCTAGCTTCACTGCTGATCAGCTACAGAACTGGACAGACTTCTCTTACAGTGCAGAGGAGCATATTTAGTGACACAAAAATGTCACCAAGTGAAAAGCAATTAGAGCCGTCCCAACCCAAATCCAACTGCAAGCCCATGGAAAGCCTGTGGAAAATACTCATTTCATAGAAGCTGTGAAAATTAATCACAAAATATCACATTTTGGAAAGCAATTACTTGACTTTAGGAATCTTTTTTGAGATACAAGTCTGTTTCATTTAAACTGAGAACACTGGTTTCATAAGCTGCGTTTAATCAGCGGCTGAATCCCACTAGCTTCCCTGAGAGCCTTTATCTGGAACTGCTAAATGCTTCCTCTCTACTCTGACCTAATATTCAGCAGAACAATAGACATGGGTTTCCCTGTCTAACCTCCATCCTAATATTAACAAGACACTGTGGCTTGGAATGTGTTCACAAATGCGACTGTAAGAGCTTTGTTTCAGTCCAATCCAGATATATGATAAGACTCCAGAGACTCTTACAGGTGCACCCCTGTTTTCTAAGAATGATCTGATTGATAACCATGATCTATAGAAAAGAACTGACTGAATCTTAGTTTGACCACTTAGCAGTGTGTGAGAGCTGGATTTTCTCCCTTCCCCTAAGGGTCCAAGTGAGGCCCAGCAAGGTTTCCATCTATATTACAAAGGCCTTTATAGCAAATATTCAAATCTTCAGGAAAAGAGCCTTTTAGACAGAGATAGACAAAAGGGCATCCTTTAGCTATGAAGAGGCCTCAAATAAAATTCAACAAAGAAACGTCTTCTGAGGTCAGACATAGTGTGTATATGCCGATAATCCAGCACGCCAGAGGGTGAGGTAGGAGGATCCAGAGTTAGTGGCCAGCATGGGTTACCCAGCAAGACTTTGTCTCAAAAAATAAAATAAAATAAATAAAAAATAAAATAAAATAATATAATAAAATAAAATAAAACAAGGCCGCAGAGATGGCTCAGCGGTTAAGAGTACTGGTTGCTCTTACAGATGACCCAAGTTCGTTTCCCAGCACCCACATAATAACTGTCCATAACTCCAGTTCCAGGGGCTCTGGCACCCTCTTCTGACCCCCAAGGGCACCGTACAACAGGGGTGTACCTACCTACATGCAGGCAAAACACTCATACACATAAAATAAAAATAATAATTTTTTTGTCTTTTTAAGACAGGGTCTCCTGCAGACCCAGCTGACCTGGTACTCACTATGTAGACTAGGTTGGCCTAAATAAAATATTTTTAAAAATAAAATAAGAGGAAGAGAAGCTAGGCATGGTGGCACACATGATCCCAGCGCTCAGGAGACAGAGGCAGTGACAGGTGGATCTCTGAGTTTGAGGCCAGTTTGGTCTACATAGAGAGTTCCAAGTCCACAAGAGATACCGGGTCTCCAAAATTGAAAAAAAAAAGGAGGGGGGGGGAGAAAAAGAAAGAATAAACAAAAGTCATCTAGTCCAATGAACAGGGGCAACCCAATATTTTCATAGTTTTACTATGATTCAGTGAGTAACCACACCTTTTAAACTTCCAAACTACTCATGACTCTGAATGAAAAAACCATCTTGCACAAATGAACTTCAATTTAAAAATTGCATTTTATATAAATATATAAAGATGTCATGAAGAAATCCATTACTTTTTATCCTGACCTAAAAAATTAAGTAAAGAGGGGCTGGAGAGATGGCTCAGCGGTTAAGAACACTGGCTGTTCTTGTAGAAGAGCGGGGTTTGAATCCCAGCATCCACATGGCAGCTAACAACTGTCTGTAACTCCATTTCCAGAGGATCTGACAGCTTCTTCTGTCCCCCACAGGCATTGCACGACATGGGTGCACTTATACACATGCAGGCAGTACATACATACATACACATAAAAATAAAATTTTTTTAAAAGTAGAGAAATAAATAAAAGCTGAATTTCACTCCCTCGTTTCCCCTGCAAATAGGCAAAGGACAAAGCCTCATGCTTTCTTTTTTATTTTTGTCTGTCTTTTTGAGACAGGGTCTCCCTGTAGCCCCAGCTGTCTTGGAATTCGCTATGTAGCCCAGGGTGGCCTTGACTCACAGAGATCTGCCTGCCTCTGCCTCCTGAGTGCTGGGATTAAAGGTGTGCACCACCACGCCCAGCTTCTGTTGTTTTTTAAAATTTATTTACTATTATTTTTATTTTGTGTGTATGTGTGAATAATATTGCCTGCATGTAGGTAAGTGCCCCGTGTCGTGCAATGCCTGCGGAGGTCAGAAGAGGCTGTCATATCCCCTGGGACTAGAATTATGTACAGTTGTTAGCTGCCATGTGGGTGCTGGGATTTGAACCCTGGTCTTCTGAAAGAAGAACCAGTGTTCTTAACTACTGAGCCATCTCTCCAGCCTCTTGTCAGTTGTTTTTTGGGAAAGGATGTTGCTACATAGCCCTGTCTGGCCTGGAACTTGCTAGGTAGCCAAGGTGGCCTTGAACTTGCAGCAATCCTCCTGCCTCTGCCTCCTGAATGCTAGGATTACAGATGTGTATCACCATACCTGGCTTCAAGTATTTTTCCTCCCAACCTATTTCTGAGAATCATGCTTTCTCCAAGGTGCCATTAGAAAGAATATGAGCAAGGAGGGCAAAGATTCTATGCACTGGGTCTACCCTTACTTGGAAAGAACTAGCCTGTCTTTGAAGTATGGGCCCCTGGCTCATCAGAAGCTTCAATTACATCTTCAATGTATTGCTGCTCTTTTACCTACCATATACGTTCAAGACTGGTTCTTCTTTCTTAACCAATGAACTCACTACTTGGAAGTAGCTCAAAGGTTTCTTTATTCTTGATCTAGAAAGCTATCCCAGAGCTGGAGGCTAAAGCTTCATGATAGAGTGCTTGCCTGGAATGTGTGAGATCCCAAATTCAATCCCTAGCACAGAAAAAAACCTATCCCAGTTACAGTATCAGTCAGCTCTTTTGGATGGAAAGACAAGTCCCTACATCTGTGTCTGACATTTGATAACGCACCATTTCTACTCAGTTGAACACCAGATACCTGTTAATCCTGTCATGCATTTAAACCACCCACTACCTTCCAAGAATCAAAATATGAAAGGAAAATTCTGCAAAAGTTACAACATGGAAGCCAGGCATGGTAGTGCATGCCTTTAATCCCAGTACTTGGGAGGTAGAGGCAAGTGAATTTCTGTGAAATTGAGGCCAGCCTGGTCTTCTACGTAGTGAGTTCCAGGCCAGATGGGAATACAGGGAGACCCTGTGTCAAAAACAAAAAAGTTGCTACACGGCAGTACTGAAGAGGCACAGGCAGGCAGAACTCTGAGTTCAAGACCATCCTGGATAACACAATGAGTTCCAGGCCAGAGCTACATAGTGAGATCCTACCAAAAAAAAAAAAAAAAAAAAAAAAGTTACTAACAAATTACCAAGTATTTTTTTGGACAGGGAGTTCATTTATGTCAAAATTTGATATTTCTACTCATGAATTCATGTTTTTCAAGTTACTTTGTTCTATGACACCCAACAAAACTCAACTTCCTATAATCCCTATCTGCATAAAACGGTGCAAAAATAGAATAAAAGACGTGGAGAAGGTAGACAGGCAGACACATGCACAACAGGTTCCTACATAAAATCTGTTTATAAAAATATATTTTGAGGCCGGGCGTGGGGGCGCACGCCTTTAATCCTAGCACTCAGGAGGCAGAGGCAGGCAGATCTCTGTAAGTTCAAGGCCAGCCTGGTCTACATAGTCAGTTCCAGGACAACTGGGGCTACAGGGAGACCCTGTCTCAAAAAGACCAAAAAAAAAACATTTTGAAGCCGGGTGTGGTAGCGCTCACCTTTAATCCCAGCACTCAGGAGACAGAGGCAGGTGGATCTCTGTGAATTCAAGGCCAGCCTGGTCTACATAGTGACTCCAGTACAACTGGAGCCACAGAGAAACCCTGTCTCAAAAAGACCAAAAAAAAAAAATTTTTTTTTTTGAAAAATCAGTAGGAGAGTAATTGGCCATGCCTTTAATCCAGCACTCAGGAGGCAGAGACGGGCAGACCTCTGCAAGTTTTAGGCCAGCCTAGTCTACATAGCAAGTTCCAGGTCAGCCAGGGCCATATAGTCAGACCCTGGTTCAAAAAAAAGGGAGCAAAATCTTCTGGAAGCATCTAGAATCCCTTGATACAAACTGCTGCTCCAATGCTCATCCTCTATGTTAATGTCCATATCCTTACATACCTTTCTGTACAATCTTTCCCAGGTTCCCAGGTACTTTCTGTGCCGCCCAATCTACTTCTGACGACCTTCAACTATCTTATCTATTAGATCAGAATACATAATTCACATTATAGACACTTGATTCTAAGGCGATGGCAGAAATATAGCGCTACATTATATGGTACAATCACATCACTTAACACTCAACTAAAAGCATTCAGTGTTATAAGCTAGTATAGCTCCAGAAGCAATTACATCTCTCTTTCATTGTAGATTTGTTTGAAAAATGTGTCTGGACTGCATTATTCCAAAATAACTCTTGACCTCAGGGGCATTCCATAGACAGTTACAAGACTTGAGGTGAACTAGGGAGGAAACAACAACAATAACAACAACAACAAAAATCACACCAGGAGCTGAATCTAAATCTACATTTAGAATCCAAATTACAACTTAGCTGTGTCACTTTGGGTAGGTCCTTTGATCACTAAGGTCCCAATATCTCCAAGTGCAAGATGAAGAAATTAGAAATTATTTTTAAGGTTTCAACTATGAAATTTCAACTCCCCATAGCAAGAATGATGGGAACTTAGCCTAGGTTTCTTTGGTTTTCTTTTTTTTTTTTTTTTGTCTTTTTGAAGACAGTCTCCTGTGGCCCCAGCTGTCCTGGAAGTCGCTATGTAGACCAGTCGCTATGTGGCCTTGAACTCACAGAGATCCTCCTGTGTCTGCTTCCCAAGTGCTAGGATTAAAGGCCACCATGCCTGCTTCTTTTTTTAATTTTTTTTTTTCCTTACAAAAACTGAAATCCTTTCTTTGGTTGAAGTTCAATTTATAAACTCCAAATTAAAATTATACAGAGAAAATATGGAAGGGAAGGGTGCTTGAGCAGAGAATCACACTGGAGTGGCTAAAATAGAAATTTCAATTACCCTTGGGTCAATTTGTCAATAGTTAGTCAAAAGCTGCTACTCCAATCACTGGCTTCCTAAAATAGAAATATTTACTGCTGCTTCCTTCTCATCCTGAGATTCATTCGGAATAATAATAGTAATAAAATAACCACAGCATCTAAAAATCAATTTACAACTTCAGTACAAGTTTCAGAGAGCCAAGAAAACTCCGCATAGCTCCAAGTCATTGGGCTTCTTTGAAGTCATGACGAGAGCTAAGAAACGGTTTTTATTTTAAGATGTGAGAAAAGGCACAAGGCAGGTGACATCTGGAGGGGAAGGAGTGTGCTGAAGGATCCGACCTAGAGGGATCGACCTAGAGGCAACAGGTTCGGAGGAGAACGAGCCCCCGGGGATAGGGAGGCTTCAGTGGCTGTCACCTCGCGCCCCGCGATCGTCCCCACCCCCATCGCGTCACCTCGCCCCCGCCCCCCATCCCACGCCCCTGCGGCAAGCAATCTCCCCACGATCGCCCGCTTCCCGCGGCCTCCTGGCCTCCCAGCCATTCAGAGAGGACACCGGCCCCGCCGGACCGCCGTCGCCCCGCACCCCGAGAGCCGCAGCGGCCCCGCAGCCCCCGGGTCCACGCTCACCTGCACCTGTTTGCGGAAGTGGCACAGCCCCGGCATTGCCGACAGTCAGCAGCAGCAGGAGCAGCAGCACCGGCGGCGGCGGCCCGGGCATCTCGTTCGCCGCGCGGTGCCCCCGGGCCCGCTCTGAGGTCGCCGCCTCCAGGCAGTCAGTCAGTCCGTTCGTCTGTCCGTCCTCCGGGCTGCCTCAGCGACACCCGTGCCGGCTGCTTCGGGACAAAAGTCTGTTCGGCCAAACCTCTGCTTCGTTCCCGGTCCGCACCTGCCGCTCCGGCCGCAGAACCATCATCCTTCCCGCTCCGTCTGCGCCGCCGCCTCTCAACAGTAGCAACGGCAGCCACCCTGCGGAGCCACGGGCCCGTGCAGCCGCGCTCCCGCCGCCATGATGGGCTGCATCATGTGACGTAGCGCGGAGGCGGGATGCCGTGACTGACAGCCTCGTCAGCCAATTGTCAATCCATACCGACTCTAGAGGCCCCGCCCCATAGGTCTGGAGGTGGAGAAGTAGAGACCCGTGCGCCCCCTGCAGACGGAGCGATACGTGGGCAGCGGCTGACACAGACACTTTAAAATTTAAAATTCAGGAAGATTAAAAAAAATACCATAAAAATCCATTTATAATTCAATCTGGGTTTTTTTCTTTTTTCCTTTTTCTCTTTTCTTATTTTTCTCAACTTTGTTTTCCTCAGTATTTTATCACCAAAAAAACATAGGCTTGTTTTGCTTTCTGCTTTCTGGTTTTTTGGGGGTTTTGTTTGTTTGTTTTTGGGGGTTTTTTTTGCACATCAGAGCCATCTTAGCCTCTTCTTAAGTTGACTTCCATATCCTATCATCTCTTAAGGAGCTTTGGGCTTTTCAGATTTTTAATTGAAGCCAAGCATGGTTGCACAGTCATTTAATCCCAGCACTCTGGAGGCAGGAGGATCTCTGTAAGATCGAGGCCAGCCTGGTCTACACAGCGAGTTCCAGGCCAGCCAGGATTACACAGCAAGACCCTGTCTCAAAAAAGAAGATAGAAAAATAATTTGTAATTGAAGAACAGAACATCTCTCCCCCATCACCTACTGACTCAGCTAGTAACCTCAAGCTGATCCCTCTGCCAAGACAGTCCTTCCTGTCCCTTCTTGTTCACCTGGCAGATGCTCATCCTTTCATCATCAAGACACACCTGGAGTATGACTTCATCAAGTTTTGGCTGCTCACCAGTCCAAGGAACTGTTGAGCGTCTAGAGTTCTGCCACAGCCAGCCCTGATGGGACTGTTGTCCCAGCTGCCATGTTTTATTGTTCCTGTGACTGTATGCTCCCTGAGGACAGAGCTCGGATTCCCTGGGCTCTGCAGGACTTGACTTGGAATTGGTTCTGGGTTGGTGCTGGATGTGAGGGAGGAGCCATGTCCAGGTACAGCAGAAATCATCTGCAAAAGGAATGGAGAAAGCTGGGGAGATGGCACAGCTGGGAAAGACTCACTTTGTGTGAGTTCCAATCTCTAAAGAAAAGCCACTTGTGGTGTGTTCCTGGAGGCAGGATCAGGTGGATCCTTAGGCAAGTTCCAGGCCAGGGAGTCACCCTGCTTCCAAAAAAAAGACAGTGGACAATTCCTGAAGAATGACACCTAAGGTTGTCCTCTAGCCTTCATATACACATGCAAATACCCAAACATACACGTATACACACATGCAGGTGCACACACAGACACACACACAAAGGAATGGCAAAAGCACTTTTCAGGCCACTTTGTTGGAGATGGAAGCCAGTGCCACCTTCTGTGGTCTGACTTGTGCATGAAAGGAAATGATTTACATCTTATCAGATGGAACTTTAGCAACTGGCAGAGAGCCTCCCAGTTCTCCAAACTCCCTCCAAATATCTATCCTAAATACCACCTGTCTATGGTGACAGTCATTTAACATGTTGTTGAATGACTGAAGCAAGCCACTGAATGCCTAAGAAAACAAAGAGCTGTATGTGACACTCTGAACTCATATCTACCGCCTTCTGCTGGTCTTTCTGTGGGAAAGGAGAGGAAGGCAAAGGGCTAGAAAAGAGGCACAATCGCCCTGTTGTGCTTTGACTTGGATCAGGAAGCCCAGGCCTTTGCATTCAAGGAAGCTGGGAACTCATGCTACAACCTGACAGAGAGACTCTGTGATGAGCAGTACTGGCCCAAGGAAGGCCCTGCCTAGTAATCCTCCCAGTAATTAGTAATTAGTCATAATTAAGATGCACCTCAACCACACATCATTATAGGATCACAAAGCAGGTTTGTTAATATTTGAGCAAGCCCCAAAAGTTCAAACACAGACACACACACACACACACACACACACACACACACACACACACACACACACA
>NW_008360015.1:1031248-1064916 GCF_000622305.1 Nannospalax galili | reverse complement strand
ATTTCCTTTTAAAAGATATAGAACTTTTGGTTCTGTTTAGACTATTTTTAGCATGAAAGTCACATAGCATTTCCTGTATGTTCTCTATAGAGTTTATTTAAAGAAGGTATTTTGTTTTCATTTCTCTATAACATTTTACACAGCTAAGTCATTAGATGGGTCTTTTAAAATACTTATTTTATGTGTTTGCATTTGTGCTTAAGTATATGTATGTAGCCCGTGTACAGAGGCTAGAAGAAATCAGATCTCCTAGAACTGGAGTTACAGGTGGTTGTGAGCCGCCAGAGTAGGTGCTGGGAACCAAACCTCGGTCCTCTACCAGTGCATATGCTTCTCCCCCATCCCATTAGAGAGGTTTTTAATAAATGCCTAAGTTAAGTACTGAGCCTACACACACACACACACACACACACACACACACACACACACACACACAAACTGTTTTTCTCCTTGCACCAAGCTCGGGTTAAGGTGCACATTCCTCAGAGGGTGTCTAATGGAAACCTTTACCCTGGCTCCCACCTCACTCTTTCTACCCTTGCCCACTATGTGTCTTGAAGAGTCCAGTTAAAGATTTTATAAAACAAAGATGTGTTGGCTCAGTTAAGTTTTACCCAGGAGTCAGAAAAAAACAGCTGTTAGCAGATTCCCTAAGATTAGAAGCGATAATGCAACATTTCTTTTAACTGTTTGCACATGTCTGCAGCCTTCTCTGAGATTTCCTCCATGCTAAGCTATCTTTTGGAAGACCCTGCTGGCACTGTGTGTCCTGCCAGCTAGCTGCTGGTGGAGCCCTGCATGTTGAAAGATATCGAGTCTGTTTAGTACTGGGCATGTTGCATCTCTGGTGATCTGGTGCCTACAAGATACCCAAAAGGTCTGCAGATCTCAACTGGATCCAATGGGGTATCCAGGAGAGTCCTGTTGGTGAAGCACTGGAGCAACTCTTGAAAGCCAGTTAAGTCTTTAGGACTTCAGTGCTGGAGAGATAACTCATTGGTTAACAGCACTGGCTGCTCTTGCAAAGGACCCAGGTTCAAGTCCCAGCACCCATATGACTGCTATCAACTTCTGTAACTTCAGTTCCAGGGGATCCTCTTCTGGCCTTTGAGGGCACTGCACACACATGGTGTACTTATATACATGCAAGTAAAACAGTCATAAACATAAACAATAAATTTTAAAAAACTTTAGAAATTTTGTGTAACAGTTGTTAGACACAGTGATTTTTTTTTTTTTTTAGGCAAGATCTCATGAAACTCAGGCTGGCCCCCAACTTGATATGTAGCAGAGGATACCTTGAACTTCTGATCTTCCTGCCTCTACCTCCCAAGTGATTAGATTACAAGCATATGCCACCAAACCTGGTATATGTGATACCAGAGATTAAACCCAGTACTAGGCAAGCAGTCTACCAACTGAGCTATCTCCCAACCCTCTAAACACAGCCATTTTTAAAAATGAAATTATGGCTGAGCATTGTGACCCACACCTTTAATCCCAGCATCTAGGAGGCAGAGGCAGGTGAATCTCTGTGAGATCAAGGCCAGCCTGGTCTACATAGAGAGTTCCAGGCCATCCAGGGGTACAGGGGGACTCTCTCTCTCTCACTCTCTCTCTCTCTCTCTCTCTCTCTCTCTCTCTCTCTCTCACACACACACACACACACACACACACACAAATCAAAAAGAAAGAAATTTGTGGCACACACCTGTAATCCCAGCACTTGGGAGATGGAGACAGGAGAATCAGGAATTCGAAGTCATTCTCAACTACATAGTGAGTTCAAGGATAGCCTGGGCTACATGAGACATTGTCTGGAAAAAACAAAACCACCAAATTATATGAACTTACAATTGAGTAAATTCTATTAAGAGCAAAGGCAACAAGGAGAAGGACACTGGCAAAACTGTATGAATGAACTTCAGAACTCTAGAAATTAGCTGATGATTTACAACAACACAAGGTGGTTTATAAAAAAAATGGTGGTGGGGGGCTGGAGAGATGGCTCAGCAGTTAAGAACACTGGTTGTTCTTAGAGAAGACTCCAGGTTTGGTTTGCATCACCCACATGGTGGCTAACAACCATCGTAACTCTAGTTCCAGTGGCTCTGATGCCCTCTCTGGCCTCCACAAGCATTGTATGCACACAGTACACTTACATTCATGCAGGCAAAATACTTACACTCATAAAATAAAAACAAGTACCAGGTAAAGCTAGGCATGGTGGTCTCATCTGTAACACCAGCACTCAGGAGATGGAGGCAGGAGAATCATAAATTCAAGGTTTTCCACAACTACATAGTGAGTTTGAGGCTAGCCCAAGCCACATGAGACTCTGTCTTGAAAGAAGAAAGGAAGGAAGGGAAGGAGGGAGGGACAGACTAGTGGTGACATGTTTGGAGGTCCCCCAAAAGTGTATCCCCAGAAAACTCACTGGTGAATGTCTGGCAGCTTCATAAAAAAGGTACCATTTTCAAGACTTATCTTTATTATTATTGGTATTATTATTGTTGTTGTTGTTGTTTGAGACAAAAAAAATATCTCCCTATATTCCCAGCTGGCCTGGAACTTGCTGTTAGAGCAAGCTGGCCTCATTCTCACAGAGAATGCCTCTGCCTGCTGAGTGCAGAGATTAAAGGCACATGCCACCACACCCAGTTGGGTTGTCTTTATTTGGTGCAACCCATAAAATCCTCAGTGCAAACAGCCCTATCCTCAGTTTGTTGGAAATAATCAGTGGTAGGCTGGAAAGATGGCTCAGTGACTAAGGAAACTTGTTCTTCCAGAGAATCTGGGTTTGAGTCCCAATACCCACATGGTGGCTGACAATCACCTGTTACTCCAGTTCTATCTGACACCCTCTTCTGGTCTCTGTGGACACTGCACACATGTGATACACTTACATACATGCAGACATGCAGACAAAACACTCATTAAAAAGATAAAATAGCCGGGCGTGGTGGCACACACCTTTAATCCCAGCACTTGGGAGGCAGAGGCAGGCAGATCTTTGTGAGTTAGAGGCCATCCTGGTCAAAGTGCCTTTACCTGCTGAGCCATCTTGCCAGTCCCTAACTGTGATTTTGTTTTGCGTTTCTAAGAAAAGAAAATATTTTTAAATAAATAAATAAATAAATAAATAAATAAATAAATAAGAAAACAATCAGTGGCAGGACTGGAAATAGGGCTCAGTGGTTGAGAGAGCTTTCTGCTCCTCCAGAGGACCCAGGTTCAGTTCCAAGCATCCACAGCAGGTGGCTCACAACTGTCTGCAATTCCAGCTCCAGGGGATTCAACACCTCTGGCCTCCACAGACAGCTGCCTTCACGTATACACAAACACACACACACACACACAAATAAATAAGGAAATGTAAAAACATTTTTAAAGACAGGAGTATCTTTAGGAAATTTCAGTTTGTGAATCATATTAATGAAATTGTTATTTAAGGGCTAGGTTCAATTCAGTTGGTAGAGGGTTTGCCTAGCAAGCAGGAAGCCCTGGGTTCCATCCCCGTACCACACAAAAGGGGAATGGTGGTGCACATCTGCAATCCTATTGATTCTCCTCCTCTTCTTCTTCCTCCTCTTCCTCCTCCCCTTCCTTTTACGGCCTCTCCTCTTCCTCCTCCACCTCTTCTCCTCCTCTTCTTCTTATTTAGAGTCTTGCTAAGTAGCTCAGGCTGACCTGGAACGCTCCATCCTCTTGCCTCACCCTCTCAAGTGCTGGAATGACAGGTGTGTCACCACACACACCTTTATCTATGCTCTTGAGCTTCTTTTTTAATTTTTTATTTATTATTTTTATTTTATGTATATGCATGTATTGCCTGCATGTAGGTAAGTGCACCTGTGTTGTGCAATGCCCACGGAGGTCAGAAGAGGCTGTCAGATCCCCTAGGACTGGAATTACGGACAATTGTTAGCTGCCATGTGGTTGCTGGGATTCAAACTCGTGTCTTCTGCAAGAACAACCAGTGTTCTTAACTGCTGAGCCATTTCACCAGCCCCCGCACTTGAGCTTCTTTGCATCTATGATTTCTGCATAGTGGAAATTATAATACTGTCCATCTTCCCAGGAAATTATAATACTTCCAGATTCTGTGATGACTTCATGTCCATGGCTCAAAATAAGCCCAGGGAAATGGGCAAATACTAATCAAAGCTCTTTGCCTCTAGGGGGCCTTCTGTTAAACATTTACCAGGACCCCAATGGGGGATACTCTTTGTTTTGTATGACTATCTTTAACTTGAACCCTTCTTGCATTGAATTACTTTGATCCAGCGTTAGGCAAATCAGGACACCAAGTAGGTTAAATTTCACCAAAGTGCCTAGTTCTCTGCCAGTCACATCCTAAATGATAGCTGACTTTATCAACATTGCTGTGTTGACTCTCCTTCAAAACACCTGTGTGAACCTTCCACATCCTGGTAGTAGATCACCACGTGTTTTTCAGAGCTGCCTCCCACTTAGAAGGCAAACGAGACCCAGTATGACAAAGTTTGCATCTAACAAATAAATGCTTTTAATATACATAATTTATACTGCAATATAATGGTGCTCTTTGTAAGATAATTACAGGATTTATAAAATGTACACCACAGACGTTAAGATTCAAGAATGAAATGTCACTTTAAAACCATATTAACATACAGATTTTTCCCCCAAGCTCATCAGCATGTATGCCTTCTTTCAGAGGTAAGCTTTATCTATGGATGACTTGTGGATCACTTTTGATGTGTCAGAGTCCACTAAGCACTTTATACGTAATCACTCTTTAGTCTTTATCTAATTTTAGAACATTTTCATCGCCCACAAAAGAAGCTCTGGGGCCGGCAACATGGCTCAGTGGGTAAAGACGCATACTGCTGAGCCCAACAACCTGAGTTTGAACCCCAGGACCCATGTGGTAAAAAGAAAAATCAACTCCCACAGGTGGTCCTCTGACCTTCACTGGTGTTCCTGGGCATGCATGTACCCACACACATACCCCCACACATGGTAAATAAATAAATTGTAATAAAAGAGAAAAAGAAATTCTGTTTCCAGTCATTTCTCAGTCCCCCAGTCTCTGGCAACTCTAAGCTATTTCTTGTTTCTGTAAGTTTTACCCATTCTAGACATTATATATAAATGGAATCATACCACATGGATTTCTTTTTTTTTTATTAATGGTTTAATATTTGCTAGTCCCATTTTGTAGATGATATTACAGAAACAGGATTTAAATGCTTTGGCCAAGGATACACACCTAGTAAGTACAGATGCGGGATCCAAATTCAGACAGCCCAGCTCCAAAGACTTTGCTAACTCTCATAATAAAAAATGAGTGATGGCGGGGTGGGGTGGCGGGGGGGTTGTAGTTGTAGACATGGTTCAGTGGTTAAGAGCACTGGTTGCTCTGGCAAAGGGCAGGTTCAGTTCTCAGCATCACATGACAGCTAACAACCATCCCTAACCTCAGTTCCAGGGGATCTAAAGCCCTCTTCTGGCTTCTACAGCTATTGTATGCACAGGTGCACTTATACTCATAAAATAAATAATAAATTTTTGAATGAGTAATGGGAGCCAAGGTAGTTCATCCTTTTTTTTTTTCTTTTTTCTTTTTTTTGGTCTTTTTGAGACAGGGTCTCCCTGTAGCCCCAGCTGGCCTGGAACTCTCTATGTAGACCAGGCTGGCCTCGTACTCACAGAGCTTCGCCTGCCTCTGCCTCCCAAGTGCTGGGATTAAAGGTGTGTGCCACCACGCCCGGCTGGTAGTACGAACTTTTATTCTAGCACTTGGGATGCTGAGGTGGGCTTGAGGCCAGCCTGTTCTGTATAGGGAGTTCCAGGCCAATCAGGACTACATAATGAGATCCGGTCTCCAAAAAAAAAAAGTAGTGGGGCTGGTGAGATGGCTCAGTGAGTAAAGATGCTTGCCACCAAGTCTGACAAACTGAGTTCTATCCCCAGGATCCACATGATAGAGAGAACTGACTCCCCCAAGTTACCCTCTGACCTCCATATGTGTACATGGCAAGCCTCTCCAAAAGTAAATAACTTTTTAAAAATTTAAATATTTTTAAATGAATAGTCGAAAGCAGACAACCAAGCATGGTGGCTCCTGCCTATAATCCTAGCACTCAGGAGGCTTGACACAGGAGGACCAGAAGTTTGACATCAGCCTGGGCTGCATGGCTTTCTTTCACTCTCTCTTTCTCAAAACATATATATTACATATCTTTTGTTTAAAAAAATAATAATGATGGGGGGGTCTGGAGAGATGGCTCAGCAGTTAAGAGCACTGACTTCTCTTGCAGAGGACCTGGGTTTGATTCCCAGAAGCCACATGGCAGCTCACAACTCTCTGCAACTCCAGTTCCAGGGGATCTGATGCCTTCTTCTGATCTCCACAGGCACTGCGTGACACATGTGTCCTTACACACATTCAGGTGATATACTCATACATGAAAATAAAAATAATAAAAAATAGGGCATAGACCAAATCGTTCCATTTGGTATCTCTCAGGTAAGAGATTAGGGTTTGCCTTCTGGTCGGGCCAGGGAAGAATGGAAATAAATGACTATTTCCCTGGAGAGAGTACTTGTTCAATAAACTTTGATTGCTAATATAAGTTGCTTTCTGGGATAAGCACTTGTATTTTAAATGTACTTGGTCTGTCTAATATCTGAATTCCTACCCACATTGAGAAAGCCTGAAGATATAATCCTTTCTCTTTTTTTTACAATTTGTGTGTGTGAAAGAGAAAGACATCTGTGTGCACATGTGTTTATGTGTGTTCTTTTTTTTTTTTCCTAGCTGGCCTGGAACTCGCTACGTAGACCAGGCTGGCCTTGAACTCACAGAGATCCACCTGCCTCTGCCTCCTGAGTGCTGGGACTAAAGGCATGCACCACCACACCTGGCCCTTATGTATGTTCTTAAGGGCATGTCCATGTCATGGCCTGTGAGTGGAGGTCAAAGGACAACCTCCTTTCCTTCTTGTCTTCTTTGAGACTTGATCTCTTGTTGTTCCTCCAGGTTAGCTGGCCCGTGAACGTCTGGAGAGTCTTGCATTGCTGCCTCTCACCTCATTATGGGAACACTAGGATTACATCCAGCTTTACATGAGTGCTGGGGGTCCAAACTCAGGTTCTCACACTTACATAGCAAAGTGTTTTATACACACTGAGCCACCTTCCCAACCCCCGAGATATAACTTTGGTCCAAGGGCCAGACACACCCTCTCCACCCCCAAGTAACCTGAACTTGGGCAATCTTCATAGTCCAGAGTAGCACACTTAGCCACATAGTTCCCACTGCTCAGCACCCTTGGGTGTCACTTATATCCTGAGCCTCATTCCCATCTCTCCTGTGTCTATTCTGTACAGGATCCAAGAGCCTCTTAACCATCTCCTAGCTACCTCAAGCTTCTGCAAAGAATGTCAGCCTTCCCTTCCCACGGATGCAGACTTATTGGACCAGGATCCCCAAAGGAGGCCTGCCATGACTCACCTGACACCCTCCTCATTCAGGAATTCCTGAAGCATCAATTAATTACATGTAGATCCTTATGCTGGGTACAAGCTCGACCATTATGGATGTGACAGACTCATGCCTTGTCCTCTTGGAGTTCATGCTCCAGCTGGACCCCAAAATCCCACAGCCAGGTACCCAACTCCTGGTGCATGAAATATTGCAATGTGCTAGATTGCAAAGAATATGCACACAAGGCAACCTGCCATGGTCCTAACATTCAGGGAAGGCTTCTCAGAGGAAGTGACATGTGAGCAGTAATCCCAAAGATGGACAAGAGGTAGGCTCAACAAAGGGAGGAGGGACAGAGAGTTGCAAATTTTGTAGGTCTTAATATTTTTTTGTTGATGGCATGTCAAAGAGGAGGCTATGGTGGTTTGGAACATGGATCTGGGGCAGATAAGTTTTGCTGGGAAAGATGAAGATTCTAGTGTAAGATCCTGGGGACTCGTGTGACATAGGGGACATGGATGGTGGGTAGAGTCAGGCACTGAGTTTAGTGTAAAGATGAGATTTGAGGGATGACTTGGGGTGATGTAGGGTCAGGACCTGATTTCTCCCACTTATCCACACAGGACATGGAACAGGGGGTTCCGTTTCCATTTTTGGACTCAGGGCAAAAGTACACCCTGAGGAACAGCAAGATGATTCAGTTGGTAAAGGTGCTTACTAAGAAGCCTGATGACCTGAGTTCAGTCCCCAGAACCTACATTGTAAGGCACTAAATCCCTAATAAGCAACAGGGCCACTGAAAAGTAATAAAGACAGCACACTTCCTGCTGCTTCGTGGTCTGGCAGGAAGGCCTTAGTTTTTTAAACTCCAAAAGGGCCCCGTCCACTGACCCGCTTAGAGTCACGTAGCCCTGGACATCTCAGGTTGGAGATGTGACCTGTCAGTCTTTGCTTAAATTGACCAATCCAAAATTAGGGGAAAAGAAATCACTAAGACCTTAAAACTCAGATTCTCCCTGGAGGACATTGGATTTGGGTTCCTGGGGCCCCTTTGCACTTGTGGAGAGCTTCATCTTTCTGTACGCATGTGTATGTCTGTGTGATTCTTTATGTGTGAAGATGGGATTTTTTTTTTTTTGTCTTTTTGAGACAGGGTCTCCCTATAGCCCCAGCTGGCCTGGAACTCACTTTGTAGACCAGGGTGGCCTTGAACTCACAGAGATCCTCCTGCCTCTGCTTCTCAAGTGCTGGGCTTACAGGCGTGTGCTACCACGCCTGGCATGGATGGATTCTTTTTTTTTTTGGTCTTTTTGAGACAGGGTCTCCCTGTAGCTCCAGCTGTCCTGGAACTCACTATGTAGACCAGGATGGCCTCAAACTCACAGAGATCCGCCTGCCCCTGCCTCCCGAGTGCTGGGATTAAAGGTGTGCGCTACCATGCCTGGCATGGATGGGATTCTTAATCTTTCAAGAAAAGTTTGTTTGATTGTTGCTCTCTTCTGGTCTGAGATTTTTTTCCCCTTGCCTTTTAATTCTTTAATTGGCTGAGAAAACAAAGCCAATAATATCCCAAAACTGATGATGATGCCAATTGCAACAACCTGGTAGAAGGAGAGAACCAACTCCTGTAAACTGTCCTCTAAACTTTGCACATGGGTGTGGCTGTGCCTCCACATACACACACACACTGATAGATGATTGATAGCTAGCTAGCTAGCTAGATGATAGATAGATAGATAGATAGATAGATAGATAGATAGATAGATAGATAGATAGATAGATAGATATAGATAGATGATAGATGTAAAAAAAAAAAGTTTTCTAGAACCTCCAGGTTGTGGTCTAGTGGGTTGGAGCCTAGGTGGAAGGTTCCAGAAAGCAGGAAGGTACCTGCCTCTGCCTTGGAGCCACAGACCCAGCTCCTGCCTTTTCCTAGATCTGTACAGCAGCCGTGAGGGTCACAATGCACCTCTATAGTTCTAATTGTTGTTTTCTGTGGGCCATGGGCTTTTCTTGCAAAGGACATAGAGTCTAGTCACGTCTGCCTCTTTCTGCTCATTCTGTAATTATTCAACAAACCCCTGTGCTGGTTCATTTTTGTCAACTTGACACACACTAGAGTCACCTGGGAAGAGGGAACCACAGCTGAGGAATTTCCTCCTTCAGATTGGGCATAGCTGTGGGGAATTTTTAAAAATTTTTATTTAATTATTTTTATGTGTATGAATGTTATGTCTGCATGTATAGAAGTGCACCCATGCATGTACCATCCACAGAGGCCAGAAGAGGATGTGAGATCCCTTAGAACAGGATTTAAAGAAGGTTGTTAGCCACCATGTAGGTGCTGGAAACAGACTCTGACCCTCTGAAAGAGCAGTCAGTGCTAACTGCTGAGCCATCTCTCCAGCCCCAATGTGGAGAATTTTTTTTTTTTAATTACTAGTTGATGTGGGAGGGCCCAGCTCACTGTGGGTGGTATCATCCCTAGGCAGGTGTAAGAAAGGTAGCTGGACAAGCTAGGGAAAGCAAGCCAGTAAGCAACATTCCTCCATGGCCTCTGCTTCAATGCCTGCCTCCAGGTTCCCGCCTTGAGTTCCTGCCTTGGCTTCTCTCAGGGATGGACTATAATTTGTAAAGTGAAGTAACCCTTTCCTCCCCAAGTTGGTCTTGGTCAGTGTTTATCACAGCAACAGGAAAGCAGACTAGAACACTCCTTACATGGCTGCAATGTGTTTAGGTGTGTGCCAGGGACTATGGTGAACAAGATAAGGTCCTTAGTCTCAAGGAGGTTCCTACTAGGACAGAGAAAACACAGATCACAGGAAAAGCCACACCCACTAGACACAGGGCCCTTGCCCCAAGCCTATAAACTAAGGCTGACATTGGGAGTCACTTACTATGTTGGTTACCACCAAGGTGGCTGGGCAACTGGGCCAGACTGGGCAAGGCAGGGACAAGCTGGCGTGTAAGCATGTGGGACAATGCCTGTGAGCTCAACCGCGCCAGTCAGTGCTTCCCACGTCACCCTCTGGCCTTTGCCCAATGTTGGGTCAGTAGGGCTTTCAGGAAGCTAGGGCTGAACCTACCAGCAAAGCAAGACCTGGAGAGACAGAACCTAGAATTGTATGTAGTCCAGTCATGGGGAATCTGAGGCAAGATGCTCAGGTGAACTCCTAGCAAAAGGGATACACCTAAGAGTGTACAAAGAACAGGGAAAGGTCCATGGGCTGGGGGGGTGGGGGTGGGGCTCTGTGGTAGAGCATTTGCCCAGTGAGGAGCTAGGGTGTGTCTCTGCTGTAGAGTGCTGACTTAGAATCATTCAGTGGGGGACTGGGGGTAGAGTTCATGTCTAGCAGCTGCAATGTTCATATCCCTAGCATAGAAAAACAAAAAAGAAAACAAAAGCATCCCTTTCTAAGCAAAAGAAATAACCACACCTCCCTGGGCCATTAAATAGTAAATCCACTGAGTATTACAAAAAGAACCATACATTCAGGCCCAGCCTGTTAGCAGATGCTGGAACTACCATAATAAATACCTTTGGACACAAACAGGTGGGGCAAAGGGAGGTGCAGGAAGTCACCTGGGATCTCCCTGATTTAAACTCCAGCTCTAGGGGGTGGGGGCTGCTACTGAGGCACAACTTCCTGCTGGGCTCAGAACCCAGAAAGGGAACCACAGTCATGCTCATACAGTGACTACAACTCTTTGGTTAATTTCTGTGAACTTCAACCCCAGATACTAGGCAGGTAGGTCACAGGGATGTTATTTCCTTACTTCTGTGTATGTGTGGGGTTCACCCTATAGTGTGGCTCAACAGTGAGCCATGCACTCGGTCCCTCACTGGGTGATTCTAGGCAGGTGCTCTACCACTGAGCCACCTCCCCAGCCCAAAAACGAGCCTTTTTTCCTGTTCTTCATACATTCCAGATTGTAGCCCCTTTGGTAGGACGGCACGTGTGCCTCTTGTCTTGGATTCCCCAGGAGTAGACAACACAACTATTGTAGATTCTTCTGCTCAGGTCACTAGAATGCCTGAGTGTCCCAAGGGTGGTGTAAATATCTCCTGGGTGTTAACTCACCCTCTGAGGTTGGAGCTGTACCTGTTTTCTAGATGCAGGGACTGGGTGTTATCCCAGAGAATGCTGTGACATAGGTCAGTGTCTAATATGCAGCAGAAAGAAAGAGCTCCTAGGGACTTTGATCTTCTGCCAGTGATGTCATTTCAGCCTCAAAGCATCAGGCTGTCTCACCATTCTGTTTCTGCTTGGGAGAAATTGGCTCCACCCTACCTGCTCACTCCTCCTTGTGAAAGCCTAGGGTTCAGGCCAGTGGAGACCTGGAAGGCACACCAGGCAAGAGGGTTCCTGAACACCAGAAGACAAACTCACCTAGCTTTCCATCTGGAAAATGGGAAAGAGTCAGTTGCCAAACGCCATCCTTGCAGCCTACAGGCATTTACCTGGCCCTTGCTCTGCCATTCCCACATTCCTTTAAGACTGACCATTGGTGGACTGGGGAGATGGCTCTGTAGGTAAAGTGCTTGCTATATAAGTATGTGGAGCTGAATTTGGATTCCCAGCAACCACGTAAAAGAAAGGTATGGTGGTGCATGTCTATAACTCCTGCACTGAGTAATAGAGGCAAGAGTATCCCTGGGGCTTACTGGCCAGTCAACGTAGACTAATCAATAAGCCCCAGGTCCCAGTGAGAGACCCAATCTCAAAAAATAAGGTGGAGGGGTCTAGACAGATGACTCAGTGGTTAAGCACACTTGCTGTTCTTGCAGAGGACCAGGGTTTGGTTTCTAGCTCCCACAGAATGGCTAACAACCATTCATAACTCCAGTTTTAGGGGATCTGACACCCTCTTCTAGCCTCTACGGGCAACACAGGTGCAGTTACACACATGCAGGTAAAACACTCAGACACATAAAATAAAAATACATTAACAAGGTAAAAATCAATTAAGAAAGATGCCCACCCTATGTTGACCTATGGGTGTACACACACACACACACACACACAGGGACACAGAAACAGAAACAGGAACACAAATACACATATGAAACATGTTAAGCAAGCTCTCAGGAAAATGCACCAAGAATGTGCGCGCACGCACGCGCACACACACACACACACACACACACAGACATACACACACACACAAGAATGGTCATTTGTGATGTCACACTAACTGAAATAGTTGAGAAATGGAAAATATGAACCAGACATGATGGCTTATGCCTGTCACCCTAGCACTCAAGAGATGGAAGCAGGAGGATCAAGAGTTCAAGGCCAGCCTCAGCCACAGAGCAAGACCTTGTCTCAAAAATAAAATAAAATAAAATCTCACAACATAGCGAAGGACAATCATGCAAACACGACAAATAGGACCAGACAAGAAATGACTATATCAACAAGATAAAATGCCCCACTTTATCATGCTAAATAAAAGACAGCATGAGCCCTCACACATGCATATTCATGTCCATATCATGCATATTCATAAGGACTGGAAGGAAATTATCAAAACATGAGAACACTAGTGAAGAGTCAAAATGCAAGAGTCCGAATACACTGACTCCATTTTGGCTAGCTGTTTCAGGCAAGCCCAGACAAGCCCAGGCATGTTATAAATCTCCAGTTGCTACCCCCCCCCACCCTCAAGCCACAGATTAAGCAAGCCCAGGCATGTAAAAGCCTTATAAGGTAGAAACAGAAACTTCTGGCCCTACAGATAACAGTCAGGACATTCCAATGTCCTAAAGTCAGCCCCTACCAATAAGAATCCTCCCCATAATCAGAACATAGGACCATCCAATCATTTTAAAGTGCATCTGGCACATGCACAGGCTTCAGCAAAACTCCCTATAAAAAGCTTGCCCCACCCTGATTCAGGGCTCTCAGTACGGATCCGCTGTGTTGGTGAAATCTGAGGGCCTGAGCTTAAGCCCAAATAAAGACTCTTTACTGTTGCATACACTCCGGACTCCTTGGTGGTCACTGAGGGTCGTGAGATCTGGGCGTAACAACTAGCAGTTGTTGTTTATGAATTAGGAGGACTATGGGGTTTATTTTCTTCTTTTCTATTTTGCTTGTCATTTTTTCATTCTTCTATTAATGAACTTGAACTGTTGGATAGGCTAAAAGGAGGGTTTCTGTTTGCGTGTATAAAATTATTATTTATATTTTTATTTTATTTGTTTGATTGTATTGCCCACATGTATTTAAATGCACCCATATTGTGCAATGCTGGTGGAAGTCAGAAGAGGGTGTCAGGTCCCCTGGAACTGAAGTTATAGAGAGTTGTTAGCCACCATGTATGTGCTGAGAATTAAACCCAAGTCCTCTGCAAGAGCAGTCAGTGCTCTTAACCGCTGAGTCACCTCTCCAGCCCCTAAGATTTCATTTTTAATTGTGTGTATATGTGTGTGTACATACATGCAGGTACCCTCGGAGGCAGAAGAGGGCTTTCGATCCCCTGGAACAGGAGATACAGGTGGTTGTGAATTACCCATCATGGGTGCTGGGAAGTGAACTTAGGTCATTTGCAAGAGCAGTATGAACTCTTAACCACTGACCCATCTCTCCAGGCCCTTGGTTTTGTTTCTAAGCTGGCTGATTTGACAGATGATACTTTTTTCTTTTTTAAAAAATTTTATTTATTTATTTATTTATTTGTATGCGTGTATTGCCTGCATGTAGGTAAGTGCACCCGTGTTGTGCAATGCCCGGGGAGGTCATAAGAGGCTGTTGGATCCCCTGGGACTGGAGTTACGGACAGTTGTTCGCTGCCATGTGGGTGCTGGGATTCGAACCCGGGTCTTCTGCAAGAATAACCAGTGTTCTTAACTGCTGAACCATCTCTCCAGCCCCGAGACTTTTTTTCAGCTCCCAGCAGGGACAAAGACTTTATCGCCAGCATGCCCTCATAATTAGAAAATCATTAAAGATTTTTAAAAGTATGCTTTTTATCATAAAAAAAAAACCATTCCAGATGGCACCAAAATGATACTATTCATTTTTAACTGTCTCTATTCGTGGCCAAGCCTGGCTGTGTTTTCTTTCACATCTTGAGCCCTGGTTGCCTGATTATTCACTGCACTCACTAGTCCCACAGACTCACTTGCTGGATCTGTTGCCTGTTAGGAGGTGTTAAAAAAAAAAAAACCAAAAAAAAAAAACCAGCCTTTTTTTTAGAGAGATAATTGAAGGCTGAGGGAAGTGGAGTGTTTTATTTTTGGTGGGAATGGTTGGCTCCATTCCCCTAAGTCCTTTTCAATTTTACTTGAAAGATTGTTATCGTCTGCTGATTGTTGCTTTTTTATTTCATTGTTCTGCATTGTTTCTGAGCAAGGTATAAATGCATGGGAGAAGAAATTCTGTTTGTCGTGTTTTTATTTGAGGTATATGCGTGTGTGTTTGTGTTCCCAAGGAATCTGGGATCAGTAGATCTCACAGAGATGGCTTATTTGGAGATCAGGAATCCAGTTGAGCATAATGCTACACACTTGTAACCCCAGCATTCAAGAGGCTAAGGCAGGAGGATTACAAGTTTGAGAATAGGCTAGCCTGGGTTACAAAGCTATCTCAAAACATAACAAAACCCATCTCAAAAACAAAACAAAAACCCTAGAGCACTTGCCTAGCATGCATATTACTTTAGGTTTGATCGCCAGCAAGGTAGAAAGAAGGAAATAAAGAAAAAAAAAAAAGGGAGGAAAGAGGGAAGGCTGGAGGGAGAGAGGGAGGAAAGGAGGGATAAAGGAATGGGAAGGAGAGATGAAGGGAGGGGAGAAGGGATAGAGGGAGCAAGACAAGAAAGGAAGAAAAGAAGAACAGAAAAGGAGGGGAGGAAGGAGAGAGGAAGGAAAAAAGGGAGGAAGGAGGGAGCAGGGGGAAGGAAGGAAGGAAGGAAGGAAGGAAGGAAGGAAGGAAGGAAGGAAGGAAGGAAAGGAGCAGGAGGAGGAGGGATGAGGGAGGGAGGGAAAATAAATCAAATGATTCTGGAATGCCTAACAAGTCAGGTTTGATGGCTTGGGGGATTTAGGTTCCAGACTGTATCAGTTAGCTTATTCACATTCATGAATCAGTTGGCCGGCTTTTGTAGCGTAACAGTAGGGGACAGGGTTAGTTGGTTATTTTCCTCTTTATTGATTACAGCTACTAATGAACTCACTGAAGTGATGGGATCTTCGGGCTATGTGTTACTTGGCTTGAATCTGGCTAAAATGCAATTGAGTCTTTGAAGATACAGGGCTATGTGAAAATATATTTTATTATTATTATGCTATTCATCATTCAAACCTTTTTTTTTTTTTGTTTCAGACAGGGTCTCCCTGTATCCTCAGCTGGCTTGGAACTCACTGTGTAGACCAGGCTGGCCTCATTCTCACAGAGATCCGCCTGCCTCTGCCTCCCAAGTGCTGGGATTAAAGGTGTGCGCCACCATGCCCAGCCCAGACAGAATCTTTTTAAAAAAATATTCATTCCCAGGGGCTAGAGAGATGGTTCTATGATTAGGAGCACTGGCTGCTCTTCCAGAAGACCTGGGTTTGGCTCCCAGCACCCACATGGCATCTAAGAACTGTCTGTAACTCCAGTTCCAGGGGATCTGACACTATCTTCTGTTCTCTGCAGGCATTGCATACATACATGCATTACTTACATATATGCAGGCAAAACACTCATACAAATAAAATTTAAAAATACATATTAAAAAATAATTCATGGGCTGGAGAGATGGCTCAGCAGTTAAGAGCACTGACTGTTCTTGCAGAGAACCCAGGGTTGAATCCCAGCACCCACATGGCAACTAACAACTGTCAGTCACTCCAGTTCCAAGGGATCCGATGCTCTCTTCTATCCTCCACAGGCACTGCATCACACAGTGCACTCACATTCATGCAGACATAACATTCATACACATAAAATAAAAATAAATAAATAAAGAACTTGGGAGGCAGAGACAGGCAGATCTCTGTGAGTTCAAGGACAACCTGGTCTACATAGTGAGTTCCAGACTAGCTGGGGCTACAGGAAAACCCTGTCTCAAAAAGACCAGGCCAGCCTTGGACTCACAGAGATCCATATGCTTCTGCCTCTCAAGTGCTGGATTAAGGTCATTTAATACCACACCTGGCTCTCTCTTCTTTCTTTTTTTCCTTCCTTCCTTCTTTCCTTCCTTCCTTCCTTCCTTCCTTCCTTCCCTCCTTCCTTTCTTTCCTTCTTTAATTTGTGTATGTGTGTTACTACAGACCCATCATACCAAGACATGCATGTTAATGGTCTGAGGACAAATTTCAAGAATCAGTGTTCACCTTCCACTTTGAACTTATCCTCCTGTCTCAACCTCCCAAGTGCTAATATAGGAATGCACCAGTGCATCCAGTCAAAGCTCTCATTTTTTTGTTTTAATTTTTATTATTTTTTTGTGTATGAGTGTATTGCCTGCATGTATGTAATGCACCCATGTTAGACAATGCCTGCACAGGTCAGAAGAGGGCATCAGATTCCCCTGGAACTCAAGTTACAGACGGTTGTTAGCCACCATGTGGATGCTGGGACTTGAACCCAGGTCCAAGAGCAGCCAGTGCTCTTAACTACTGAGCCTTCTCTCCAGCCCCAAAGCTGTCATTTTATGGGTGAAGAAATTGTGTTGAGTCCACAGTATTACTCAAGCAAACCAGTTTTTCTGTCCTGACCAGAAAAATCGGAACCTCAGTAGAGCTGCTTAACTTTTCCTCTTTTTCCTCTTGGAGGTAAAGGAAATTGAAACAGTAAATCTAGATGAAGAGTTGTAGTAGACATTTTCTGCTGGATCAGGAACTGCTTGCTGCAACTCAGGGGCATGCCAAGAAGCACCATACAGATGCATTAAATCCAAAGTGATAAGAGCTGAAGAGATGGCTCAGCAGTTCAGAGCACTGTCTGCTATTGCAGAGGACCCAGGTTCAGTTCCCAGTATCCATATGGTGGCTAGCAGCTGTCTATAACTCCAGTTCCAAGGGATCGGATGCCCTCTTCTGACCTTTTCAGGCATTTCACCACAGGATGCACTTATATACTTGTGGATAAAACACTCATACACATAAAATAGTTTTTTAAATATCCAAAGTGATAAACAATATAAAGCTACAAAGATGACATTGATTGAGTCATGGTTTAAGCCACAATCCATCAAGTATCCTCTATACAGACAGAAAGCAGAGGCTGGATCCAATAAATAGCCAACAGAGATTTTTTACTTGGAAAATTATTAGGAAGGGAGCTGGAGAGGTGGCTCAGCAGTTAAGAGCACTGGCTGCTCTTGAAGAAGACCCAAGTTCAATTTCCAGCACCCACATGGTGACTAGCAACCATTTGTAACTTCAGGTCCAGGGGAATCCAATACCCACTTCTGACTGCAATACTCTGTGGGTATTGCATGACACTAGTGCACTTACATACATGCAGACAATACACTCATACACATAAAATAAAAATAATGAATACACTTTTTTTTTTTGGTTTTTTTGAGACAGGGTCTCCCTGTAGTCCCAGCTGGCCTGAAACTCACTATATAGACCAAGCTGGCCTCAAACTCACAGAGATCCATCTATCTTCCTCCCAAGTGCTGGGATTAAAGTGTGTGCCATCACACCCCGAAAATAAAATATTTTAAAAAATTGTCAGGAAGGCTAGAGGTATGTGTAGTAGTTACTGATCATTCTTTCTGGCTACCCAGTAACATCATGAAATCCTGATGATCATTTTTCCTGCCTCCCTTGCAGCTAAGGAATCATTTTTCCTGCCTCTCTTGCAGCTAGGGATCATTTTCCTGCCTTCCTCACTGCTAGAATCCTGCCATATGGCAACATGAGGCTGAGAGAAAGAAAAGTGGGTACCTGGGGTGTTCATGTTGAAAGATAGTGGCTACAATAATGGGAGGAAGATCATCCCACACCTACCACCCCCTCCAAGGCTCAGGGACTTTTGCAGAAGAGCTTGGCAGAAAATATGTAAGAGCCAGTGGAAGGGATGGAATGTTAATTGGAAATGTCCTCTGACCACTATGCTGGCAAGTTATAGTCACACACCTTCTTCCCCCACTCATCAAGGAGTCAATGGGGGAGTCAGTTACCCCTCCCACCCAATCAGTAGACCTTAGCTGCATGTTGGGGAGGGGCTAAGGCTATATAAGCTGAGAACACCATGAGGCACTTCTCTCGCCATTTTGTGTGGCTGTTGGTAAATCACAGGATCTATATTGGAGTGTGGACTTTCCAGCACAGCTGTAAATGGGGGAGCACCCACTCTTCTGTAAATAAACCCCCACCCTATGCTCTATTAGCAAGCCCAATAAACACATTAGGATTTTTTTTTTTAAAGTTTACCCTATGTTGGCAAATCTTTTGGTCTTTGATTTCTTATTCCTACCCTACTCCCTCCCCTTAAACTTCATTGTATATATATTTTTGTGTAACCTGATTCAAGTTATTTCTGGAAAAATGTGTTAAAAATTGCCTCTCTTTGGAATAAAAAAATAAAAATGAAAAAAGATACAAAAATGGAAAAAAATAAAAATGCTTGCTTCAAGATTTACAAAGACATCTTAAACTTTAAGGCTTTTTGAAGCTTATAGCTAATCTTAATGTGTTACATTATAATAATATATTTGAGATAATTGTTCATCTCTGCTTTAAATTTTAAAAATAAAGTTTAAATACTTGTTAAATGATTAATATAATTACCATAATTGTAAACATATGGCAATAAATAAGTAAAGTCAAAAAAGAAAGATACTGGCTAGAACTGCAAGTAATGTCTAGAGAGAGAGAATTAGCCAGGCTCCCAGTTGCTTCCACAGTAGTGGCTCTATTGAGCCAGTTGCTATGTGCCTTGAGACTTGTTTCTGCCTGTGTAGACTCCAAGCCAGATTCTTCCACCCAGTATTCTTTAACACATTCCTTTTTCTGTTCCTACCAGTTAAAATTAGTCCTGTGATTACAACTAAGAATTTATACTGATTCACCAGACTTCTTGATATTGGTTAGCAGTAAGTTCAGCTGCGAAGATCAGAAACACCCTCCACCCCCATCCCTGACAAATAAGTGCCTTAAATAAGAAAGCTTATCCCTTTCTTGATTAGGATCCTGGATGAGCAATCTTGGATAGGCTGGCAGCACAAAGATCTCAAGTGTCCCGAATCTTCCAACTTCTCATTATATCACCCCCCCTCAGGTATGGCCCCATCCTCAAGGTCCAAGATGACAACCAGCGCACCAGCCATCACATTCACATTTCAAGGATTCCTTTGTTATAAATGGAGCCAGACATGGTGGTGCATGCTTATAATGCCAGCACTTGGGAAGCTGAGGCAGGAGAGTAGAGCTTGAAGCCAGGTTCAACATAATGAGACCTGTGTCAAAAGAATTAAAAAGTAAAAAATACTTTTTAAGGGCCAGAGAGATGACTTAGCAGTTAACAGCATGCAGTGCTCTTCCAGAAGATCCAAGTTCAATTCCCAGCACCCATGTTGGGTGGTTTACAACTGCCTGTAACTCCGTCTCCAGGGGATCCATGGGCACTGCATTCACACACAAATCCACCCACATATACACATAATTTAAAAGATAAAACAGCCATATCTGTTGGCACTTGCTTTTAATACCAGCATTTGGGAGGCAGAAGCAAGCTGATTTTTGTGAGATCAAGGCCAGCCTGGTCTACATAGTTACAGGCCAGATGAGGCTATTGGGACACTCTGTCTCAAACAAATAAACAAACAAACAAATAAAAATAAAAAAATAAAATAAAATAAAAATGTTTTTTAAACAGGAAAAAACAGACAAAGAAGAGGTTTAAAAGTATCAGCCTGCTGGGCGTGGTGGCACACACCTTTGATCCCAGCACTAGGGAGGCAGAGGCAGGCCGATGGATCTCTGTGAGTTCAAGTCCACCCTGGTCTACATAGTGAGTTCCAGGATAGCTGGGGCTACAGAGAGACCCTGTCTCAAAAAGACCAAAAAAAAAAAAGTAGCCTTTTTGTTTTGTTTTATATTGTTTAGATTTTTTTTGTGTGTGACCTCAAGTTTGTGCCTGTTTTAGCCTCCCAAATGCTGGAATTACAGATGTACACCACCATGCCTGGCTTTAAAATAAGTTTTTAGGGGACTGGAGAGACAGCTCAGCAGTTAAAAGCACTGGTTACTCTTGCAGAGGACCTGGATTCAGTTCTCAACACTCACATGGCACTAACAAGCATCTGTAACTCCAATTCCAGAGGAATCCAATGACTTCTTCTGACCTCTACAGTCATGGTATCACACAAATACGCTTACATACATGCAGGCAATACACTCATACACATACAATTAAAATAATAAATAATTTTTTAAAGTTTTTAAATTGATTTATTTTTATTTTATATTTTTGAGTGTTTTGCCTACATGTATGTAAGTATACCACATATGTGCAATTCCTGAACAGACCAGAAGAAGGTGTTGGATCCATTGGTGTTAGATCCATTGAGTTATGAATGGTTGTTAGCCACCACGTAGGTGCTGGGAATGAAACCCCGGTCCTCTGCGAGAATAGCCAATGCTCTTAACTGCTGAGCTGGCGCTCCAGCCTCCACCCAATTTCTTCTTTTTTGAGACAAAGTCTCCCTATGTAGTCTAGGTCAGCCTTGAACCTGAGAACTATCTGCTTCAGTCTCCCAAGTGCTGGGACAAGTATGTGTCATTATGCCCAGTTGACATCCATCTTTCTATATGTGTATGTGTGTTTGTGTGAATGTATACCTTTTCGTGGGCATGGTGAGGTCAAAGATTAACGTTAGTCGTCTGTCTCAGTGGCTCTCCACCTTATTTTTTGAGACAAGGTCTCTCACTGAACTTGGAACTTGCTGATTGGTTTGACTGACCAGTGAGACCCCAGGATCCTCCCATCTACCTCCCAGCACTGGGATTACGATCACATGCATCATACTCGGCTTTTATGTCATGCTGAAGATCCGAATTCAGATGCTTGTTCAGAAGCACTTTACCTATTGAACCATCTGCCCAGTATTGATAGTCATCTTTGAAAGGAAGGTTCTAGAAAGCTTAAAACTCACTGAGTCTTCTGAAATTAGATAGTAGAGATAGTTGTGTGATTTTGTGAATTGTATTGAAAACCTTTGAGTTGTACAGTTCAAGAGGGTGACTTATGTGCACTTTGCCTCAATTAAAAAAAAAAAAAACTTTATTGTGCCAGGCATGGTGGCTCATGCCTGTCATCTGAGCACTTGGGAGGCAGAGGCAGGCAGATCTCTGTGAGATGGAGGCCAGCCTGGACTGTATAGTAAGTTTCAGGCCACCTGAGGCTACAGGGTCACTGTTTCAAAAAACAAAAAACAAATGAACAAAAACCCAAATAAAACAAAGCAAATATCCTTGCCTGGAATGCATACATATGGCTAGACCAAGTTGCAATGGACGCTGGGAAATGTAGTCTTTATTCTAAGTCTGACTATTTGGCTAGCTAAGAATTGGGTCATTCATTTAGTTGGGAAGAAAGGGACAATAGCAATGGAGGCAGCTAGCACTCTCTTCCACAGTAAAGGAGCAAGGCTCCTGTGCCAGCCATCTTCCGGAATGGATGCCTCTTGCCCATTGTGATGGTGACTAGATTGTCAACTTGACAGGATCTAGAATCACCTAGAAAACAAAACTCTGGGCATGTCTGTGAGAGAGTTTTAGATCAAATTAATCAAGGTGACCCACCCTGAATATGGGTGGCACTGTCTCATGAGCTGGGGTCCAGGGCTGAATGAAAAGAAGAAATTAAGATCTCAGAGGCTCAAGTGTTGAAGGTGTGGTCCCTAGTCAATGTTGCTATGGGTATGGACAGGTGATTGGATTATAAATGTACTAACCTCATCAACTGATTAAGTCATTGATGAGTTCATAGTTGAATGGACCATTAAAAGGTGAGACCTTATTGGAGGAATGCCTTTAAAAGGCCTTCCTTCTTCTCTCCCCTTTCCTTCCCTCCCTCCCTCCTTCCCTCCTTCTTTCCCTCCCTCCCTTCCTCCCTTCCTTCCTTCCTTTTTTGAGACAGGGTCTCAGGTATCCCAGGCTAGCCTCAAAAGTACTATGACTTTTGTACATATGTACTATATACATATGTATACGTACTATGTATGATCTTCCTCCCTCCACCTCCTGAGTGCTAGTGTTACAGGCAAATATTACCAGTCTACTCTTGCTTTATGCAATGCTGAGGCTCAAACTCAAGTCCTCCATGCTATTAGGTCACAGCTGCCTCTCTCTCTCTCCTAGAAATCAGATCATGCCCTCTCCCTATGCCCTCTCCCTCTCCAGACAAAGAGTTGATAAGCAAGTGTGCTGTGACCTTGCAGCTCCTACAGAGCTCTCTCCCTCTCCATTGCAGCTGCAAGCAAAACCTGCCCCTTCTCTACCACCCAGAGCCAAGACAACCTTGAGTTTTGTTTAGCTGTTTATTAATGTCTTCCTGAATTCTAGCACATCGATTAGGTGATGTGTTATGGAACTGAACACACCTTCCTCCAAAACAAACAAACAAACAACCTTATAAGAGCAAGAAACCAACACCTCCCCCTTTTGCTCTTTTTTTAGAATTAAAGTCTCTCTCTCTCTTTGAGATCCATGGCATTGCCTGTGGTACTATGCTATAACACTCCTAATCCTTTAGAATTGAAGGGAATTGAAGTCTCTTCTCCCTGGACATTTGTCATGTGATTCATGCTAGCTGTCTCTCCTTATGGAGCTCTTTCTCACATCTGAAGACTTGCTCTCTCCCCTTTCAGGGCCTCTTCACGGCTTCCTGTGGCCATGATGCTAATAACTGTGTCAGTTTTCATTGTCCACTTGACACAATCTTGAATCACTTTGGAAGAGAGTCTCCATGAGGGATTATCTAGATTAGGTTGGCTTGTGGGTATCTCTGTGGGGGACTGTCTTGATTATGTTAACTGAAGTGGGAAGATGCACCCACTGTGGGTGGCACTGTTCCCTAGGCAGGCAATCCTGGACTGGTAAGAGTGGAGAAAGTAAGCAGAGTATTAGCATCCATGTATCCCTTCACTGCTCTCTGCTCATGACTGTGGATGTCGGCTTTCCCACAATGATGGAGTTGTGAGCCAAATAAACCCTTTCTCCCTTAAGTTGCTCTGGACAGGATATTTTATTACAGCAACAAGAAATGAAACTAGGACAACCCCTTTCATCTACTGTGTTCCAGCTGGGAGGAAGGACCAAGGGAGATAGAGAAGCAGCACAGGAGGGTGAGTCATCACAGAAGGGCTGATGGAGGAGCTGGATCAGGCTTGGCGGTAGATATGGTGGACACAGGTACGAGAGGCATTGTGGTGAACCTGCCTTGGCAGAAACTGATCTCGGCAGAGGAGTCAACATTAAAAGAGGGCATAGCCTGCATGCCACCCTGGATTCTTTTAAAAATATTTTATTACATTTTATTTATTTATTATTATTAGTGTGTGTGTGTGTGTGTGTGTGTGTGTGTGTGTGTGTGTACATGTGTGAGTGCCACGGTAAATGTGTGGAGGTCAGAGGACAACTTGGGGGACTCAGTTCTATCTTTTCATTATGACCCAAGACCCAGGGATCAAACTCAGACTTGGAAGCAAGTACCTTTACTCGATGAAATATCTCACCTGCCCATACCCTGGATTCTTTTTTCTTTTTTTAAAAAAAGATTTATTGATTTTTAAAAAATTTATGTGCACATGTATACCTGCATGAGCTTGTGTGCACCATGTGTGTGCAGGTACCTTCAGAGACCAGAAGAGGGTGTCAAGTATCCTAGAACTGAAATTAAGTGGTTGTGAACCACCTGATAATAGGTGCTGGAACCAAACCTGGTTCTCTGCAAGAGCAGTACATACTTCCAACCGCTGAGCCATCTCTCCAGCCCCACCCTCTCCAGGTTCTTGACCATGCACCCCTTTCCAGACAGCGACACCCACACTCCAGCCCCCTGTGGCTCTTTGACCTAGATTCACAGGGTTCCTGTGCTTCTAGCCTTTTCCCACTCCACTCCTTAGCCTCTTTCTCTCTCTTGTCCAGAGGGCAATTGTGATGAAAGGACCAGGAACCACAAAAAGCCCTTGTAGTATATAATTACACCTACTCTGTATATTCTGATGTATTGACATCTTAGAGCTTTGCTGACTCCGGACAGTTGCCCCTGCCATCTCAAGCCAGTTCCTCCAAAATGGCAGATGGTTCACCTGCAAACTCACCTTTCATAAGCAAATCAATCAACCCAGGACCCACAGGGCTCTAGTCGCCTCTTATTTGTTGCTCTTACTCTGAGCTCCCAGCTGCCTTCCCTAATTACCCCAGAACCAAGGATCAGAGAACAAGAAACAGTTTCTAAACTCCAGTCTACTGAGACTGTTCAGCTAATTCTAAGGCTGCCCCAGAAACCATTATAAATGTAAAAAAATATGAAGCAAGGAAAGAGGTGAAGAACTGACCTCAACAGAACAAGGTTTATTAGGCAGGTAATATACCTGAGAGGGCACCTCCTCATGGCTCAGGGTCCAGAGAAGACAGCCTCTCTTACAGACTCAGGGTTTGGGAGGGGCTGTGGTTGAGGTGATACAGGGAAGGCAGTTGGAGGATGACAATCACTGAAGGAGCATTCAGTATCTAAATTTCTCCATCATTTCTGACTCTAAACATATGGAAACGGGGTGGGGTAGGGGAGTAGGGAAAGTAAATAAATGCAAAATGTTGGGGCAGACCAAAGCATTAGGGAAAGCATGGTTAGAAAAAGAGATATAAAGAAGAAAAGGGGACTTTAAACTTTTCTGAAGAGTTCAGGAAAATGGGCAGACTTCCATACAGAGAGCCGGGTCCAGAAAGCACTGCACTAAGGTGCAGGGATTCCAGGGATTTCACCATCTCATTAACTCACTAGGCATTCTGTCTAGCTCCTTAACAGGACACAGATTTGAGGAGCTGGAGAGATGGCTCAGTAGTTAAGAGCACTGGCTACTCTTACAGAGGACCTGGGTTCAGTTCTCAAACCCACATCAGATGACTTACAGCCTTCTGTAACTCCAATTCCAGAGGATCTTGTGATAGAAAGTAAAGGCCTTGAAGAGTTGCTAAAAGTTCTTGCAATGAGATGGTAATGAAACCCTTTGGATATTTGCTAAGAACTTTGAATGGTTGCCAAGAACTTTAGACCCTGAAAACTCCCAAGATAAGAAATAAGAAGGGGGGCGGGGCAGCTGGAGAGATGGCTCAGTGGTTAAGAGCACTGGCTGCTCTTGCAGAGGACCTGGGTTCAATTCCCAGTATCTACATGGCAGGTAACAACTGTCCATAACTCCAGTTCCAGGGGACTCTGATTCCCTCTTCTGACCTCCACAGGCATTGTACAACACGGTACACCTACCTACATGCAGGCAATACACTCATACACATAAAATAAAAATAATAAATAATATATATTTTTTTTAAAAAAAGAAACAAGAATGGGGAGGTAACGGGAATCTTCTCCTGCCCCCTGTGGTTACCCAGGATAGAAATCTTTGTTTTCCCAGACTGCCACATTCCTGTAATGTTTGAGACCATATGCTACCTATAAACCACTTCCTATCACATATGTGCTAATTGCCCTTTGCTTGCAATTTTCATATATGAGTACAAAGGTCCCCAAAAACCTGAGGGAGGGGCTGAGACCATTATGGAATGATCCAGGTATCAGTCTGCTAGCATAAATTAAACTCTCTGTCCTCACCTTCCTCACTTGACTGGCTGCTGGTCTCTTGACTCTCTTGATTTTCTGTAGCAATCTGATGCCCTCTTCTGGTGTCCAAAGGCACTGCACGTGCTTGGTGAACATACATACAGGTAAATGCTCATACACATAAAAATAAATTTAAAAATTTTTTTGTCTTTTTTTTCTGGTCTTTTTGAGACAGGGTCTCCTGTAGCCCCAGCTGGCCTGGAACCCACTATGTAGACCAGGCTGGCCTTGAACTCACAGAGATCCACCTGCTTCAGCTCCCAAGTGCTGGGACTAAAGGCATGCACCCCCATGCCTGGCTATAAAAATATTTCTTAAAACCCAGCTTTAAGCTAGACTGTGTGTGTAGTATGTGACTGAGAAATTTTAGGGCAAGTATTTGGCCGCCCCTGCAAGGTTCCCACTTTTGTTTTTTGAAACAGGATCCCACTATGTAGCCTTGGCTGGCTTCAAACTCATGGGACTGCAAGCATACACTACCACCCTTAACTGGAGTCCTCCACTTAAACACTCTTAAAAAAAAAAAAAAGATAATTCCAGTTGTGATGGCGCACACTGGTAGGATACACTGGAGAGGTGGAGGCAGGAGAATCATGAGTTCAAGGCCAGTCTGGGCTATACATTTACCTCTTTTCCTAGTTTCTCAGAAACAGGGTCTCACATTGTAGCCTAGACTGACCTTGAGCTCATTTTGTAGCCCAGACTGACCTTGAACTCATGATCTTCCTGCTTCAGCCTCCCTAGTGTTGGGATTACAGACTTGAGTTGCTATACCTGGTTTGGAGTGTTCATGTATTTTTAAAATTCTAAACAGGGCTGGAGAGATGACTCAGTGGTTAAGAGCACTGGCTGCTCTTTCAGAAGATCTGGGTTGGAGTCCCAGCATCCACATGGACGTTAACAACCATCAGTAACTCCAGTTCCAGGGGATCTGATACCACCTTCTGGCCTCTGCAGGCATTGAATTTGGTAAGTGCACATGGGTGTACCAACATACATGCAGGCAATAGACTCATACACATAAAATAAAAACAAATTAATTAATTAAAAATTCTAAACAGTGAACAACTTTCAGTTCGTAGGTGGACTATTTTATTGAATTTAAATATTGATGACAATAGAAACGCATTCTTCTGTTGTAAATTGTTGGTTTAGAACTGAAGAATCCAGAGAACAATGTCTGTATAGTTATTACTCAACATATCTTCCAGGGAAAGGAAACTTTAAAAATTGAGGGACTTGTTGGGAAGAGGGGATTCAGAGGAAATAGGATGAGTGAGGGTGATGGGGGGTGAGTATGTGAAGTATGCTTTACATGTATAGATTTGTCAAAGAACCAACATGAAATGTTAAAAAGAAGGAACCAAGGAAAAAAAACCCAGCTGGTACTGCAGAGCTTTGGCATACCAAGTCCCCAGAGTAGCAGCCAGAGCCTGTGATCTTACTGCTTGGTATAGGCTACACAGCCCACTCTCCAGACAGGGAACAAGGGATGTTCAAGACATGAGCTGATGGGTGAATGCTAAGGCTTGGAGGTGGAAGACATGGGGACTAGTTGCCTAAGAGACTCACAAAGTTTTAATTTTTAAAAAAAATTATTACATTTTATTTATTTATTTATTATTTGTGTGTGTGTGTGTGTGTATTTGTGCCCACGTGCATGTGTATGTGTGAGGATGCATGTGCACCTCAGCATGCATTATGCAAGTCAGAGGACATCTGGCAAGAGTCAGTTCTTTCCTTCCACCATGTAGGACCCGGAGATCGAACTCAGATTGTCAGACTTGGCAACAAGTGCATCTTTCTGCTGAGCCATCTTACCAACCCTCACAAAATCTTATGTTGAAAACACTTTTGGAAATAGACAGAGGTGGTGGTTGCATGGTATTGTGGCTATACTAAATATCAATAATATGTTGTGGGTTTTTTTTTTGTCTTTTTGAGACAGGGTCTCCCTGCAGCCCCAGCTGGCCTGGAACTCACTATGTAGAACAGGCTGGCCTTGACAGAGATCCACCTGCCTCTGCCTCCCAAGTGCTGGAACTAAAGGAGTGCGCCACCATGCCTGGCCATGTTTGGTTTTTTGTTTGTTTGTTTGAGACAGGATCTGGATGTGTTGCTCAGGCTAGTCTTAAACTCTTGGATTCAAGTAATCCTCCTGCCCCTGACTCTCAAGCAACAGGAAATAAGTTGTGCACCACTACACCCACTGAATCATTTGGTTTAAAATAGTTTATTTTATGCTATCAGAATTTTACAGTAATAAAAAGAAAAAAGAAAGAATGAACTAAAGGAATAGAGATGTAGAGCTTGCCTAGAATCCCCAGTTATGGGCTAGGGGCACAGCTCAGTGGTAGATCATCAGCCTAGAATCTCCCAGTAAGTGGCTGGGAGTGTGGCTCAGTGGTAGATCACCTGCCTAGAACTCCCTGGTGAGGGATTGGGGGCTTGACTCAGTGATAGAGCACCTGCCTAGAATTCTCCAGTGAGGGGCTGGGGATATGGCTCAGTGGTAGAGAGAGAGAGCACTTGCCTAGAATCTACCAGAGAGGATCTAAGGGTATAGTTCAGAGATAGAATACTTGCCTAGGAGAGCTGGAGAGATGGCTCAGCAGTGAAGAGTATGGACTGTTCTTGCAGAGGACCAGGGTTCGATTCCCAGTATTCACATGGCAGCTAACAACTGTCCATAATTCCAGTTCTAGGGAATCCAACTCCCTCTTCTGACCTCCACTGGCATTGTACCACACAGGTGCACTTACATACATTCAGGCAATTCACTCATACACACAAAATAATAATAAATAAATTAATTAAATACATAAATAAAATATTGGGGTTGGTGAGATGGCTCAGTGGTTAAGAACACTGACTGTTCTTGCAGAAGACCCAGATTCAAATCCCAGCACCCACATGGCAGCTTACAACTGCCTGTAACTCCAGTTCCAGGGGATCCGACAGCCTCTTCTGTCCATGGGCATTGCGCAACGTGGGTGCACTTACCTACATGCAGGCAATACACGCATACACATAAAAAATAAAAATAACAAATAAAATATTTTTTTTAAGAAAGAATACTTGCCTAGAATGAGCAAAGCCCTAGGTTATATCTCAGCATTGCAATAAGAAGAAAGGGGAGGAGAGGATGGGGAAGGAGGGGAGACACACCCTACATAGGCTTCATAGAAGACAGATAACTAAGAGCACCATAAACAGGACACTCTGCAGGTATGTCCAGCTTGGAGGTTACTGGCCTGGGAAACTGAGGCAGCAAACTAGCATCTGGGCATCCTATGTGCATAAGCAAGGGGCATGACTGTCTTTGTCCACAGGTCCTAAGTTGGAAGCTGATAGTAATACTGGCTATTTAGGGCTGAGGCTGCAGAGGCTGTGCTTGGCTTCTAGCTGGTTGCTGCAGGTATAAGGCAGAGCTCTATTGTCCTACAGGGTCTGTGACTGTCCCTTTGTATGCACAGTTTCTCAGTCGGGGATATAGGCAGTAAACACATTTGTCAACACATTGCAGTGTTCCAAAAGGCCAGGTGTATGGACAAAACAGTGGCTCAATTGCATACAGGGGCTGGGAATGTGGTTCAGTGGCAGAGTGCTTTCCTAACATGTAAAAATCTAGGTATGGTGGCACATACAAGTAATCCCAGCACTTGAAAGGTGGAGGCAGAAGGATCAGAAATTCAAAATCATTCTTGGTTATTTGAGACCTGGCCTCAAAAAAAAAAAATAGCTTATACACACACACCTGCATCCAGGCATGTGACTGACTACTGTGCGTCAGCTCCACAGCCCTCTACCTAGAGCCCGCAGGTCCAGGCAGGACACACTCATTGAGACATATTTGTGGAACTAACCAGTTGCATAAACACGTGTATTCCACATCTCCCCAGGGTTCTGTGCCTCCTCCTGTCCCTGCCCCTCCCTTCTTCACTCCTCTTTTCTCTCTATGCCATCTTCATCCACCAGGCCAGGACCTGCTTACAGTAAGTCCTTGGGGGCCCCCAGCTACCACAAGACCTAATTACCACCCTAGAGTGGCCAGGAGCCAGAGAGAGGCTTTCTGCTGCTGGAACATTCTTTCCTGGAGCAGTCACCTCAGAGACCAGGTAACTTCCCCATTCCAACAGGTATGGAGATTCTGGTTATATATAGAGTGGAGGAGGAAGCCACCGAGAATTCCTGGTACCCCACAGAGAAGCCTGAAACTAGATGGGGTCTTCAAGAGAGGAGACCCAGGGCTTTCCATGTGTGTGTGTGTGTGTGTGTGTGTGCATGCGTGTGCACGTGTGTATGTGGGTGCACTTGCCTGTACATACATGAGTGGAGGTCAGAGGTCAAATTCCAGGATCTTCATCTATTGCTCTCCATTATTTTTTGAGTCAGGGTCTCTCACTTGACTTCCACCACGCCTGGCTCTTACATGGGTTCTGGGATCTGAAATCAGTCCTCATGCTGGTACATCAAGTGCTTTACCCACAAAGCCAACTTCCTAACTCCTTGTTTGGTTTCCATAGAAGACAAAAGTTATCTATAGAAAAAAAACATGAAAAACAAGCCCCGCTCCACACTTTTGGAAAGTAATTTACACTGACTCAAGGTGAAGTTCTTCTAATTTGCTCCTGGTCCTGAGACAGTGACCCCTAATTTCAGTTCTTGCAGAAGAATCAGCAGAACACACAACTTGGTCTGATTCTCAGGAAATTTTCACTACTATGGAAGGGAGAGTCAAAAAGTCCCATACCCAGTCAGTTGTGGGGAGATGGGTCGTCAGGGCACATGTATTACTAGTTTTGTTGTGGCTGCTGTTTTTTTTGTTGTTGTTGTTTGTTTGTTTTGAGACAGGATCTCCCTGTAGCCTCAGCTGGCCTGGAACTCTCTATGTAGACCAGGCTGGCCTTGATCTCATAGAGATCCACCTGCTTCTGCCTCCTGAGTGCTGAGATTAAAGGTGTGTATCATCAGGCCCTGCTGTTGCCAGAGATTTTAGGGTCAAAGCTGGGAGCCTGGTAACCTTGATAAACTGGGTTAAGCCACTGGTTCTCAATATGCCAATTAAAGAGATAATAGTTAGGAGTCAAGGAGTCCAGAGGGGGATGAATTCAATGTGGACACATGGGAAGAGGAGCAAACAAAGAGATATAGTGATCCCCAAGTCTGTCTTTGGGGTCCTGACCTGAGGTTTGTGTTTTAAATAGAGGAAAGAGATATGCACAGCTAAGCAGACCTGGTCAAGGTGAAGTCAACAGTCTATCACTCATCATTGCCTTAGCTCCAGTCTTTCCTTCTAGGTGGTCTGACAAGTTGTCAGTGTGAAATCTCTTCTTGGGAAACAAGCTCTACCTCCCTCTATCTGGTACAAGGATTTGAGTCATTCCCTTCCCTTAGGGTAAGATTCCTGGGGGAAATTCCAGTTCTTGGGGACTATTGTTTCACTGTCTGATAGTGGGAGGGGACAAGTATCTTTCTTTAGAACATTTTGGCTCCACCCAAAATGGCTACATGGGGGCAGCTGATCCGGACTCTGTGAAGGTGCTAGGACTTGTGCACCTAACACAGGCAGGCCCATCAGAAGATGGGGACATCAACTGTATCACATCCCAACCCTTCTTCATTTCCAAGATACCCAGTGACTTGGGCCCCACCACTTTCTGCATGACAATGGCAATGACTGTCATTCTACACTGAGTCCGGCCCTAAATGCAACCAATGGTGTTGTCCCTATGAGGGACCCAAGGAGAGGGCCATGATAAACAGAAGCCAACATCAGAAAGACATTGCTGTGTGCCAAGGAATCTGGAGTCACCAGATGCTAGATGTGACAGGAAGAGTTCTTTCCAAGAAACTTTGGAGGGAATGAGGTCCTGTCTACACTTCAATGTTTAACTCCTCGTCTCCAGTGAGACAGGACAGAAAGATGGGGAAATGATAGGGATGTGGGAAGAGAAAGGAGCCCCTCACCAGGGCTGTGGTTGAAGCCTCTTGCTAGCTGAGCACCAAGAATTCCAAGAAAATTAGCAACAATTCCTTTAAGACCTTTCTCTCTTCCCAACTGTAGTCTGCAGTTTTCTAGGAAGCTCACCAGAAACTCCATTTACACTAAAGGACATTCCCTAACTCTCTTGTGTAACTCTAGTGGCTCCAGGTTTCACCTTATCAGATGATAACTCCATGCAAGGCACCTCTGGAGCCACCCTATAACCTATCTCACTTACCATAAAGAAAGAGGGGTGGGAATAGAGCCTAGTTGGTGGAATGCTCGCCTACCACCAGGAAGCTGAGTTCCATCCCAAGCATCCATAAACTGTGTATGGTAGCGCACACCTGTACTCCCAGCACTTAGGAGCTGAAGGCAGGAGGATCAGAAGTTCAAGGTCATCCTTGGCTACATAGAGAATTGCCTGGGCTACAGGAGACCCTGTCTCAAAAACAAAAGAGAGACAAAGAGGGGAAGAAAGAAAGAGGAAGGGAGAAAGAGGAAGGGAGGGAAAGAGAGTAGCAACTCTTTGAGATGTAATTTGAGAGCCACCAAAAGGTAAATATGATTAATACTAAGACACTTAATTGCCAGTCTGCCCTATGAAGCCAGTACCCACATGTCAGTACATCTTATTCTTGCCCTGAACAGCTCTTTCTCTTAATCCCCGTGCTTAAAATTTATGTTTAAAAATGTCTTTTAATAAACATCAGCTCTTATTTGGGAAGCCCACACCCAAGCCCTCAGGTGTGCCTTACTCAACCCCTCCAGTTCCTTCCCTCCTCTCTCTCCCTCCCTCCCTCCCTCCTTCCTTCTTTCCTTCCTCCCTTTCCTCCTTCCTCCTTCCTCCTTCCTCCATCCCTCCCTCCTTCCTTCCTTCCTTCCTTCCTCCTTCCTCCTTCCTCCCTCCCTCCCTCCTTTCTTCCTTCCTTCCTTCCTTCCTTCCTTCCTTCCTTACTTCCTTCCTTCCTGTCTTTCTTTCCTTTTCTTTTTCTGTTTCTTCCTTTCCTACTTTCTTTTAAAAATATTTTATTATTTTCATTTTATGTGTATGAGTGTATTTTCTGCATGTATGTAAGTGCGCCCACGTCGTGCAATGCCCACAGAGGACAGAAGAGGGCGTTGGATCCCCTGGAACTGGAGTTATGGATGGTTGCTAGTCACCCTGAGGGTGCTGGAAGCTGAACTCTGGTCTTCTGCAAGAGCAGCCAGTGCTTTTAGCCACTGAGCCATCTCTCTAGCCCCTCTTACCTTCTTTATTTATTATTTTTAATTATTTATTTATGCCAGGTGTGGTGGCGCACGCCTTTAATCCCAGCACTCGGGAGGCAGAGGCAGGCGGATCGCTGTGAGTTCGAGGGCTAGCCTGGTCTACCGTAGTTTCAGGTCAGCTTGGAGCCACAGGGAGACCACGTCT
>NW_008360015.1:1019075-1029513 GCF_000622305.1 Nannospalax galili | reverse complement strand
GGTTCATGTTTTAAATGCCTAGGAAATGTCAGAGAGCTGTATGACTCCTAGAGATGCTGACTCATCATTCCAAGGAACCTTGCCCAACTGACCTACCACTACTGCTATTGACTCCCTACTGATTTGTGTTTATCTGCCCCTGCCATGCTAAACTTGCTCCCATAGGTCTATCCTATTCCAAGTCACCAGAGAGGCTCTGATTCCAAGTTTTTCACAACCAGCATGTGGGTGCAGTTCCTGTCGGAAAGAACTTACAGGCTATTATCACTCGTGTAGGTCCCAAGGCCTGGGAACAGAACCTTTGCAGAGATCATACTGATAGAATGTGTGAACTGCAGAAGAGCCATAAGCCTCATTAGGTAAATCCATAAATCCCTTAAAATGTCTAACTGGCCCTAAATTGGCAGCCTGGCCTTGCTCAAGCCTGGCTCTGCTCACCCCTCATCAGTTGGTCACTCCCAAGCCTGAAAGAAAGTGTTTGTGGAGCCCACCTGTCTCCTCTAAGGCCATAGATAACATTCCTGCCAGTTCCTGGGTAAATAATCTTGAGAAGGAGACCTTTAAGCCCGGGCACTAACTTGACTCCCCACTAAGTGCAGTTGTATCCCACAACCCTGGTAGAAAGCCCCCCTCCCCTGTTTCTTTGTCTAGTGGTAGATGCTTGGTTCCCTCGGACAGCCTCTACCTCTCACTGTGTTGTGGAAAATCTTGTGACTGATTTTGCCTTTTGCCTTACACACCTATCATGCTGGAATGCATTGCTTCTAATGGGGCATCTGGCCTGCTAGAGTGTAATAGGATACTAGTCTGCCATGCTAATAAGGGATCCCATATGTGTGTTGTGATTGGACTATTACCCTTATATAAGCCCAAACTTTCTTGCAATAAAGCAGATCTGTGTCACTGAATCTGGTCTCCTGCGCCTGAATGCGGCGATGCTGGCGCAGACTCCTCACCAGCCCTGGGGTCCGGACTGGACAACTGATCCAAGGAACTAAGAGAGCAGGAGAGTGGCCATAGCCGGAAGAGAGCAGCCACAGCCGGCGACCACATACTGTATCTTCTTTGAATAAAGGAAGATATATTCCTTGCCTGTTGCAGGTCTGGCTCTGGTTTCTTGTCTCCTACTCCTCTATCTTTTATTTTCCAAAAATCTAACAAAGAGCACTGGCTTCTCTTGCAGAACAGGGTTGGGTTCCTAGTACCCATGTGATGGCTAACAACGGTCCGTAACCAGTTCCAGGGAGTTACGCCCTTTTCTGATGCCCTTTGCTGGGCTCCATGGGCACTGAATGGTATTGAATGCATTACATACATGCAGGCAAAGCACTCCTACACATAAAATTAAAATTAAAAAAAAAAAGTAAGAGTACTTGCTACTCTTGCAGAGGACCTGAGTTCAGTTCCTAGCACACATATTGCATGATTCACAAAGTGCCTATAACTCCAACTCCAGGGTATTCAACACCCTCTTCAGGTCTCTGAGAGCACCTGCACTCATACATACACACACACATATACACATAATTAAAAATAAAATAAAGCTTAAAAAATGAGGCAGAAAGCCAGGGATGGTGGTGCACACCTTTAATCCCAGCACTCGGGAGGCAGAGGCAGGTGGATCTCTGTGAGTTCAAGGCCAGCCTGTTCTACATAGTGAGTTCCAGGCCAGCTGGGGCTACAGGGAGACCCTGTCTCAAAAAGACCTGCACAAAAAATAACATAGAAAGTGATTGAGGAAAACACCTGATGTTAACCTCTGGCCTCCACATGTACGCATATATACACCAATACACAGATACACACACACACACACACACACACACACACACACACACACACAAGAAATTCCCTCAGGCCCACCAGATGGCTCAGCAGGTAAAGGTGCTTGCCACCAAGTCTGATGATCAGAGTTCAACCCCTGAAACACATATGGTGGAAGGAGAGAATTGACTCCTGCAAATTGTCTTCTGATTCCCCCAGAAATAAAAGTAATTAAAAAAAAATTACCATTGCATCCCTGGCGGCAACCCCTAATCTGAAGCTGTATGCATCCCTTCCTCTCAATCCTTTACACTTTCACTAAGGTGATCGTTTTCCAATGCACATTTTAAAAACCACGCATTGTGACAGCTCATGAAAGCTGGAAAATTGGAGTGCACTACATAACCTGGAAGCCACTTGACACATCGTAGAGTGCCCTTTCCACTTAGCTCAGTTGGTCTGAACCTCTTCTAGGCAGTTCAGCTGGACTGAGAGTGTCTCTCTGCAGTCCTTAGGACTTATACAAGCTTGGGAAGGGAGGCACCTTGAGAAGCTGGGTAGTTTCAAGGACTTCCTGAAGCTATTGAGTTGTTTACTTCCTGAGCTTAAAGAGCTTCCCTGGGGGATGGACTGTTTCAACTCCCTCAGGACATCCTATGTCTGAAGGATCTTCCCTCCCAGATCGAAGGATTTATCTTGGAGGAAATTGCTACACAACAGCAAACGTGGGTGCACACACCTGTACAACATATACACAAACACCACACACACAAAGAAAAAAAGCAAATGACGTGGGTGGCACCTGAGGAACAATACCTGAAGTTGATCTCTGGTCTCCACATGCATGCACACACATATATACATGAATACCCACGTACACACAATAGAAAAGACACACATAACAAGTAAGCACATGAAAAATATTATGTATCATATGTCATTAGGGAGTTGCAACTTGAAGAGACAGTGAGATGCTGCTCACTAGCATACATTAGAGGGCCCAAATCACAGGACTGACAGCACAAAATGCTGAGGAGGATGTGGTGTATCTGGAATACTCCCCATTGCTTGTGGGGATGCAAAATGGCACAGCCACTTGGAAAGACAGTTTGGCAGTTCCTTACTAAATGACTCAGGGGCCTAGAGTTGTAGTTCAGTTACAGATGAGGCCAGGTTTTATCCCCAGCACCACAAAAAAATTTGGTGACTCCCAGCTCTTGGAAGGTAAAAGTAGGAGGATGAGGAGTTCAAGGTTATTCTCAACACACAGGAAGTTCAAGGCCAGTCTAGGGCATTGAGCCCAGCCTAGGATACAGGAAACCTTGACTTAAAAGCAAAATAAAAATTCGGAATGATTCAGGGGAGCTGGGAGTGGCAACACATGCCGGTAATTCCAGCACTTATGTGGCTGAGATAGGAGGAGCTCGAGTTTGAGGCTAGCCCAGTAAGAACACGTCTCCAAAAAAAAAAAAACATACATACACACACACACACACACACACACACACACACACAAATGAGAGGAGAAAGCTATTTATTAATATATATGTGTACATGTTCATGTGTGTGCAAATGCACATGTGTGTGGAAGCCAGAATCAATCTCAATTACATAGGTGCCATCCACTCTGATTTTTCATTTCTGTATTTATTTAGCGTGTGTACGTGCCCCACAGTATGCCTGTGGAGGCCAAAGGACAATTTTCAGGAGTTCTCTCCCTCCAAGTGGGATCTGGGAATTTAACTCAAGTGACCAGGCTTATTCCACAGGCCCTTTTATTCACTGAACTATTTTGCTGCTCCAGATTTTCTTATCATTATCCTCTGAACCACACAGTCTAGCAACTGCTTGCATAACATTTACATTTATAAGTGCTATATGTTATCCAGAGATGATTTTAATTGTACAAAAGGATGTGTGGAGGTTACAGGCAAACACCATGCCATTTAATTAAAAATTTTTTTGGTCTTGGTATGACAGGGTCTCTCTGTAGCCCCAGTTGGCCTGGCACTCATTTTGTAGACCAAGCTGGCCTCAATCTCACAGAAATCCACCTGTCTCTGCCTCCTGAGTGCTGGGATTAAAGGCTTGTACCACTGCACCCAGAATTATTTAATTTATTTTTCAAAATTACATTTATTTATTTCTGTGCACACCCTCATTGCCATGATAAGCATGTGGACATCACAAGACAACTTATATGATTTGGTTTTCTCCTTCTACCATGTGGGTCCTAGGGATGGGACTCAGGGTGTCAGCCTTGACTGCAAACATCTTGTGCTGATTAGTTTTTGTCAACTTGACACAAACTAGTGTCACCTGTGAAGAGGGAGCCTCAACTGAGAAATTTCCCCCTAATCCATCTCCTTAGAGAATTTTCTTTTATAAAATCACTTTATTTTTATTTTATGTGTATGAGCATTTTGCAAGCATGTATGTAAGTGCACCTGTGTTGTGTAATGCCAACAGAGGCCAGAAGAGAGGGTCAGAGTCCATGGAACTGGAGTCAAAAACAGTTGTTAGCAGCCATGTGGGTGCTGGGAATTGAACCCAGGTCCTCTGCAAGAGCAGCCTGTGCTCTTAACTGCTGAGACATCTCTCCAGCCCCTGTGGAGGATTTTCTTGATTGCTAATTGATGCAGGAGGGTCCAGCTCACTGTGAGCAGTGCCATTCCTAGGCAGGTGGCCCTGGACTGTATAAGAAAGGCAGCTGAGCCAGCAACGGGGAGCAAGAGAGAAAGCAGTGTTCCTCCATGGTCTCCACTTCAGTTCCTGACTTGAGCTCCTGCCCTGACTTTCCTTGATGATGGCCTTTTAAGCTGTAAGATGAAATAAACCCTTTCCTCTCCAAGTTGCTTTTTGGTCATTATGTTTATCAAAGCAACAAAGTAAATTAGAACATACCTCTATCCAGTGAGCCATCTTGTCAGCACCGTTTAAGCATCCTTGGACTTTAGCATTTAAAGGAAGTCCTCAGATCAGTGCCCCACAGATAACAACTGTCATGGTTGGCTTTGCTTGTCAATAACACACATGGGAAGAGGGAACCTGAAATGGGGAATTTCCTCTATCAGATTGGCTGTGGCCATGTCTGTGAGGCATTTACTTGATTGTTGAGTGATGCAGGAGGACCCAGCACACTGTGGGTGGTGCCACCCTTGGGAAGGTGGTTTTGGTTTGTATAAAGAGAGAAGGCTGAGCACAGGTCAGAGGAGCAAGCCAGTAAGCAGCGTTCCTCTGTGGTCTTTGCTTTTGCTTATGCCTGGTTTCTCTCAAAGACGGACTGTCACTTGGAAGTGTAAACCAAATAAGCCTTTTCCTCCCCAAGTTGTTTTGAACAGTGTTGTATCTCAGCAATAGAATAAAAACTAGGATAGAAGTGGGTACAAGGAATTTGGGGTATTGCTGTGAAATACCTGATCATATCATTTGGGGAAGGATTGTGGAAGTATCTGGGGACTGGGAAGAGAAAGCTGTTGAGTACTCATAGCTTCATGTGCTGTTTTGCGTGAGTTTGGATGATACAAACACTGAGAGAATGGGCAGCAGTTAAGAGCACTGACTGTTCTTGCAGAGAACCTGGGTTTAATTCCCAGTACCCACGTGGTGGCTAACAACCATCTATAACTCCAGTTCCAGGGGATCTGATGCCCTCTTTTGACCTCTGCAGGCACTGCACCACACAGGTGCACTTACACACATGCAGGCAATACACTCATACACATAAAAATAAAAAATATAAAAGAATACTAAGAAATACAGATGGTAGAGTCATGACTTGTGAAGTTTCAGAGGGAAGCAAAGACTATCAGGGTCATTTCTGTTATATAACTGAGTTGAGACTCTGTGGTTTCTAGTTAGCTGGGGGTGAAGAATCAGCTGTGATTAACAAGAGGCCAGTACCACTGAAGTGACTTCTTTGCTTCATCAGGGCAATTGATGCTGGTTAGCTGGGGCTGAAATACCAGCTGTGATTAAGAAGATATCAGCATCATTGAGCTGAAATCTTTTGGGAAGCATTTCCTCAGGGGCAGCACAACAGAAGCTATGGTCCAGCAGGGTGCCAAGGCTGAATCTCAGGCTGAAAGCTGAACACAGCTATATGTAAGAGTCTCCCACATGGACTGGTTTTAGTGGCAGGAAAGCTGCAAGATTGAAGGGATGATGAAAAAAAAGCTGAGGTTTGGCACCATGAGAGGCCAGTAGAGGCCACTGGTGAAGGTACAGCCTCCATTGCAATAAAGACCCAAGGATACAGTAGAGATGCCAGGACTGTGGAACAACTACCAAGGGCAGAGGTAGATGTGACCTGGAGCTGGTCTGAGTCTATGAGACAATGTATGTGTTGCAGATGGCAAAGCCAGAGAAGTGGAGCTACCCAAGCCCTTTGGAACCTAGAAAATCATGAGTGAATCCCAGATGTTGGATATTGAGCAACATCGCTGGACTCTGGTTTTGCTTAAATATGATTGGTTATTCTATTCCCTTTTGATATAAGAATGTAACTTGTTTATTATTTTACGGAAGCCCACAGTTAAAAAACTTTGGATTTTAAAAGAGACATTGAATTTTTCTCTTTTTTGAGACACAGTCTCACTATGTAGCTCTGGCTGGCCTGGAACTCCCTGTGTAGACAAGGGTGGTCTCAAACTCAGAGATTCACCCACCTCTGCCTCCCAAGTGTTGGGATTAAAGGTGTCTGCCACCATGCCCAGCCAGAGACATTGAACTTTTAAGTGATAAAATTTTTTGAAGACTGTGGAACTTAAAGTTGTACTGTGTTTTATGCTGTGATATTATGTAAGATCTTGGAGACAGACACAGAAAGGAAAGGTTATGTTTTAAATGTGTTTGTAAGTCAAGGTTAACAAGGGGTAGAATGCCATAGTTGGCTTCCTTGACACATCTGGGAGGAAGGAACCTCAAATAGGGAATTTCCTCTATCCTATTGGCCTCTGGGCATGTATGTGAGCATTTTCTTGATTGTTGAGTGATGTGGGAGGACACATCCTACTGAGGGGTGGGGTGACTGTTGGGCAGGTGGTCCTGGGTATATAAGAAAGCAGGCTGAGCATGAGCCAGAGGAGCAAGCCAGTAAGCAGTGTTCTTCAATGGTCTGTGCTTTGGTTTCTGCCTCCAGGTTCCTGCCCTGAGTTCCTGCCTGACTTTCTTCAAAGAGGCACTGTTGTCCTCCCCAAGTTGTTTTTAATGAGTGTTTTATCACAGCAATAGAAAGCAAACTAGGACAGCAAGGGACATCACATGTGTGTCCCAGATGGAATATTTCTCTACCACTGGACTATCTAGTGTGTCCTAGTCACATGTGGCTACTCAAATGATATCGATGCAAATAAGATTAAAATTCAGTTCTTCCCTTCCACTAACTTCATTTAATGTGCTCCATAGCAACATGCAGCCAGCATTGACAGACTGGAAACTGGAAACACAGAATATCTTTATGATCACACATACAGAGCTACAGGACTGTAGGTTTACGGTATGTATCTAGGAGTAAGTTTATCCCTCAGCTCCGCCTCAAATCTAGGGCATGGCTCAGTATCCCACCCCAACCTTCATGATCTCCCAATCTCAGCATGTAGGGTGCTTATGGATAAATTCTATAGAAACAAGAAAACAGGTTGGAGGCATGGCTTAGTGTTAGAGCACCTGCCTAGAATCCCCCAGTGAGGGGTTGGGGTGTGGCTCAGTGGTGGAGCACCTGCCTAGAATCCCCCAGTGAGGGGCTGGGGGGGTGGCTCAGGGGGAGAGCACCTGCCTAGAATCCCCAGTGCGGGGCTGGGGGGTGGCTCAGTGGTGGAGCACCTGCCTCGAATCCCCCAGTGAGGGGCTGGGGGGGTGGCTCAGGGGGAGAGCACCTGCCTAGAATCCCCAGTGAGGGGCTGGGGGGTGGCTCAGTGGTGGAGCACCTGCCTAGAATCCCCCAGTGAGGGGCTGGGGGGGTGGCTCAGGGGGAGAGCACCTGCCTAGAATCCCCAGTGAGGGGCTGGGGTGTGGCTCAGTGGTGGAGCACCTGCCTAGAATCCCCCAGTGAGGGGCTGGGGTGTGGCTCAGTGGTGGAGCACCTGCCTAGAATCCCCCAGTGAGGGGCTGGGGGTGTGGCTCAGTGGTAGAGTACATGCCTAGAATCCCCAGTGAGGGGCTGGGGTGTAGTTCAGCAGTAGAGGACTTGCTTAGCATGCCCAATGTCCTAGGTACCAATCCTAGCACCTCAAAAAGGAAAGCAAAAAAAAAAAAAATACTCCTAGAAAATAGATGAGCTGCCAAAGAGGTGAATGGGCAGGCTGAGGCATCCTGTGTGACTGGGAAGGGTAGCAGTAGAGAAACTGGGTGGGAATTATGTCTCTAGAGTGCTCAGTTGTGCAGATCTCTTCAAACAAGGCTGCTATTTTCATGGTTGCTCTTCTGATCCTTACATAGCCTGATGATCTCACACTACACTTAAGTCCTTCAGACCAAACTGAAATATTCAAGTTCCATTTGTAAGGTCAGAAGTGGGGCCTCCAAATGTCAGACAGCAGAAGTGGATGTTATTGAAGCTCACTAACTGTGATGTTTAATCTTGAATTTCAGCCTGACTGGATTAGAATCACCATGGAAACACCTCTAGTTTTATTACCAGAGAAGTTTAACTAAGAAGGGAAGACAGCCTGAATGTGGGTGACACTGTCCCATCGCTGGGATCCCAGACTAAATAAAAAGGAGAAAAGCAAGCTGGAGAGACAGCTCAGTCAGTGGTGAAGAGCGTTGGCTGTCCTTGCAGAGGACCCAGATTCAGTTCCCAGCATCCACATCGTGGTTAACAACAGTATCCCAGTTCCAGGGGATCTGACACCCTCTTCTGACCTCTGTAGGCATTGCACAACGTGGGTGCACTTACATATGTGCAAGCAATACACTCATAGACATAAAATAAATTTAATTTTTTTAAAAAAAAGGAGAAAGTGAACTGAGCACAGCATTCATCTCTCTCTGCTTCCTGACTGTGAATGCCATGTAACCCACTGCCTCACACTCCTGCCACCATGCCTACCCACCTTGATGGACTGTACTATCAAATATGGGTGGAAACAAATCCTTCCTTCTTCACGTTTGCTTTTTTTTTTTTTTTTTTTGGTCTTTTTGAGACAGGGTCTCCCTGTAGCCCCAGCTGCCCTGGAACTCACTATGTAGACCAGGCTGGCCTTGAACTCACAGAGATCCACCTGCCTCTGCCTCCCAAGTGCTGGGATTAAAGGCGTGCACCACCACGCCGGCTCACGTTTGCTTTTACCAGGTGTTTTTGTCACAGCAACAAGAAAAGTAATACAGTAGCTCTTTAAGGGAAAAGTTCTGAGTTGGAATGATTGTCACTGTTCATGGGGTAGACCCTTCCAGCACTGTGGATTTCAAGTAGGTAACAAATAAAAGGCTAGGTGTGGTAGCCAAAAACTGAAACCAAACCAAAATAAAACAATCAAACAACAACAACAACAAAAAAAAACAAATAGGGCAGGAATCAGGGACAAGTGCTTTTGTTTTTAACAAGGTCTCACTAAATAGCTATCCCTGGCTGGTCTAGAACTCTCCATGTAGGTCAGACTGGTCTCATAGTCACAGTGATCCACCAGCCTCTCCCTCCCAAGTAATGGAATTAAAGGCGTGTGCTACTATGCCTAGCAGGAACAGGTTTTTTTGTTGGATGTTATCTGCTAAGTGAACATGGTGGAGTCAGCCATGGGATATAGAGTGTCCTAGTTTGTTTCTCCATTGTTGTGACGAAATACTCTGACCAATACCAACTTGGGGAGGAAAGGGTTTATTCAGCTTACATCTCCTGGGTCACAGTTCATCAGGGAGCCCAAGGTAGGAAGTCAGGGCAGGAACCTGGAGGCAGGAGCTGGAGCACAGGCCATGGAGGACTGCTGCTTACTGACTTGCTCCCCTGGCCCCTGCTCAGCCTGCTTTCTTATGCAACACAGGCCCACCTGCCCAGGGGTGGCACCACCCACAATGGGCTGGGCCCTCCCACATCACTCAACTATCAAGAAGATGCCCACAGACATGGTCACAGGCCAGTTCAATGGAGGCAATTCCCCAATTTAGGCTCCCTCAACCCAGGTGTGTCAAGTTGACACTAACGCTATCCAGCATATAGAGTGAGTTCAAGGCCAACATGAATAACTTATGGAGACCTTAGCTCAAAATGAAAAGTAAATGAAAGGGTTGGGGGATATAGCTCAGTGGTAGTTTTTACCCAGTATCTGCCAGTGAGGGACTGGGGGTGTGACTCAGTGATAGAACCCTTGTCTAGAATCCCCCAGTGAAAGGTTGGGGGCATGGCTCAGTGGTAAAGCTCTTGCTTAGAATCCCCTAGTGAGGGGCTGGGGTGTGGCTCCTTGGTAGAGCACCCGCCTAGAATCCCCAGTGAGGGGCTAGGGGCATGGCTCAGTGGTAGAGCACATGTACAGAATTCTCCAGTGAGGGGCTGAAAGAGTGGTTCAGTGGTTGGGCGCTTGCCGAGAGAGAGAGAGAGAGAGAGAGAGAGAGAGAGAGAGAGAGAGAGAGAGAGAAACAGACTAGGTAAATTCAACAACAGAAATGTATTTCTTCACAACAGTGGAGTCTGGAAAACCATGGTAAGTTGCTGACAGAACTGGTTTCTCTGCAACCTCTC
>NW_008360015.1:1011575-1014075 GCF_000622305.1 Nannospalax galili | reverse complement strand
CAAACATCTGTAACTCTAGTTCCAGGGGATCTGATGCCTTCTTCTAACCTCCACAAGTACTGCACACACATGTTGCACATATATACATGTAAGCAAAACATACACATAAAAGAAAAACATTTTTTAAGCCAAATAAAAACAAAAATTTTCAGGGCTGGTGAGATGGCTCTGTGACTAAAGGTGTTTGCCACTAAACCTGATGACCTGAGTGAGTTGGATCTCTGGGACTCCCATAGTGGAAGGAGGGAGTAGACTCCTGCAAGTTATCCTCTGACCTCCACACATGTACCCCCAACAAATAAACACATGCAATAAGTTTTAATTTTTATTTATTAATTTAAAGTTATTTATTTTGTATGAATATTTGCCTCTGTGCATGTATGTGTACCAAATGTATGCAATACCCATGGAGGCCAGAAGAGGGCAATGGGTCCCCTGGAACTAGTGTTGTAGATGGTTATTAACCACCATGTGAGTGCTGGAACCTGGGTTCTCTGCAAGAACAGCCAGTGCTCTTAACCACGGAGCCATTTCCAGCCCCATTAAAAAAAATTTTTTTAAAGAAACATGCAAAGAAGAGAAACAAAGTGAGACAACATCAGGATCAGAGAGTATTGAGGGGTTTCAGATGACATCTGGGGCCAGAGATGAAGCAAGTCATGCAAATATCTGAAGATGAGACCTAGACAGAGGGAACAGCAAGTGAGAGGGTCCTATGGTGAGAGTGCCTTTGGCACACTGAAGGAGTGTGGCATAAAGAGGAGTTCAGAGGGGTACAGGGGCCAGAGGTCACCAAGAGCTAAAGACGTAGGATTTCTTGCTCTTAGGCATTCATTTGACTTAAAGCTTCCATACTAATATAATTGTGTGTGTGTGTGTGTGTGTGTGTGTGTGTGTGTGTGTGTGTGTTTTAAAAAGTTATTTATTTCTTGTTTTTGAGACAGGGGCTTACCATGCAGCCTTGGCTGTCCTGGAACTTCCTGTGTAGACCACACTGTTCTCAAACTCACAAGATGAGCCTCCCTCTGCCTCCTGAGTTGCTGGGATTAAAGGTGTGCACCACCACACCTAGATAAGATTTATTTATTTAAGTGTCTGTGTGTGCTGGTGTGTGTTCATATGTGCCATGTGCTTGCAGATGCTATGGAGGCCAGAAGAGGGTGTCAGACCCCTAGAAATGGAGTTACAAGTGGTTTCAAGCTGCCTGATAAGGATGCTGGGAACCAGTCCTATGTTGTCTGTGAGAAAAGTATGAGCTTTTAACTGATGAGTCATCTCTTCAGTCCCGTGTGCTTTTTTGTATTGTGTGTTTACATGATGTGGAGAGCTGGGGGGGGGGTATGTGTGTGCCACAGTACACATGTGGAGGTCAGGGGACAAGTTTATAGAGCTGGCCCTCTCATCTTTTCTCTTTTAAGTTTTATTTTATGTGTGTGAGTGTCTCGTCTACATGCATATAAGTGCACTTCTGTTACGCAAAGTCCAAGGAGGCCAGAAGAGAGCATTGGATCCCCTGGAACTGGAGTTACAGATGGTTGCTTTGCCATGTGGGTGGGTGGGAATTGAACCTGGGTCCTCTGGAAGACCAACCAATGTTCTTAACCCCTGAGCCATGTCTCCAGTCCCCTTTCACCTTAAAAAATTTTTTTTACTTATTTTTATTTTATGTGTATGAGTGTTTTGTCTGCATGTACATATGTGCACCACATGCATGCAATGCCCATGGAGGCCAGAAGAGGGCACTGAATTCCCTAGAACTGGAGTTACAGACAGTGGTTAGCCACCACGTGGGTTCTGGGGAACCAAATCCGGGTCCTGTGGAAGAACAGCCAGTGCTTTTAACCACTGAGCCATCTCTCCAGCCCTTTCTTTCACCTTTATGTGGGTTCCAGAGAACTTAGTTTGCCAGGCTTGCACAGAAATGCCTTCACCTGCCCCAGTATTTGTTTTTTTAAAGATAGTCTTGTTCTAGCTTGAGCCTCCAGCTCAAGAATCTCATGTCTTAGTCTCCTGAGTACTGTGATGATAGGCCTGCGTCACTATGCTTGGCAAGCTTTCCATTTTTGAAAGGGCATCTGGCTGTCATGTGGCAGAGCCTGGTGAGGCAGCAGGAGGGGAAAGAAGAAGCCAAGAGACCAGTTCAGAAGTTTCTGCTGTCACCCAGAAAGGACACACTGGGATGTGAGGGTGGAGGATGCTGGATGGACTTTGAAAGTGGTGCAAGCCTGTAATCTCAGTATGTGGGAGGCTGAAGGAGAACCATTAGTTCAAGAGTAGCCTGGCTATATAGTGAGTTCAAGGCCAGCCTGGATACAAAGTAAGACCCTGTCTCAAAAGGGTGTCTTTAATTGTATATACATATAACTAAAAATGTTAAAAGTAAATCTTTTTTTAAAGGAAGGAAAAGTGGCAGGGAAGAATTAAGAAAGTAGGAGCCATCTCTACAGTACCCAAAATCTATTGTTTTTGTTGTTATAATTTTTAGTTTGTTTGAGATTAA